>NW_007249239.1:21047-23751 GCF_000164805.1 Carlito syrichta
CAGATTTTTTGATTTATTGTAGAGATGAGGTCTCGCTGCCCAGGCGGGTCTCGAACCTGCGGGCTCAGGCAATCCACTCACCTCAGCCTCCCAAAGGCACGGGATTACAGGCTGAGCCACCAAGCCCAGCTCAATAGTCTGTCTTTCTAAAAAGCTTCTCAGGTGATTCTGTGATTCTGCAAATGTTGAGAGCCACTGAGTTAAGTTGCTGTTATTTGATGTTTGTTTGTTTTATTGTTGGAACATAACAACCTAATGCAAAATTCATAATTGGGGTCTTCCTACTAGATCCAGTAATAGCAGAGATCAGGGACTGTGCTGTATTCATCTCTATAACCACAGTGTCTAGCATAAGGGCTAGAGCAAAGTTTATTAAATATATATTGAATGTTGAATGAGGACATGAAGTGTAGTGACATCATAGTTAATTGGTTTCTCATAAAAATACCAGGGATGCCAAAAAATGTATGCACATTTTAAGAGATGTTATATATGTATTACTTTTAGTTCACCATAATCAGAAGTATCTGGACGCTGATGGTAACCACTTTGAGCACCTCTTGTAATTGCAGGAGTCAAATATGACCTGTATTCAACCTTTGTTATCGGTATATATTGAGTATTACAATTTCAATACAGTTTTTTCCTTTCTTAAAATATCTATACATTTTTTGGCACCCTCTGTGTATTACTGTGCCTGTCCCTACATCAGATGTTTCAGTCTCTGAAGGCATAGAGTTTTATTCATAGATTAATGTAGCAAACATTTATTTAGAGTGTACCATATGACAACAGTATTCTAGATGATGTAAAAAGAATATGTATAAAACAGGCCAAAAAACTATGCTTTTGTGGAGTTTGCACTTTAGTGAGGAAAGAGATATTAAAGAATATAAGTATTGAATATGAGCAGAGTAGTACTAGTGTTAACAAGAAAATTAAAGCAGTATGGCAATGAGACTAGCAGGGATTTTAAGCTGATTAGACCTGTCTGTACCTTTAAAGCAGAAACTTAAATTAAATGAAGTATGGTTTGGGCATAGAGGGCATCTCTGCATAATTATTGAATAAATAAGTGTGATTGCCAAGAGAAACTTCTGTCTCTGGCTATGTATCAGTCACCAGATAAGGCCTCCCTTTTTAGCCATGTGTGCTTCTCCCTTTTCATTCCTCTAAGTTGGCACATAATAAATCCACCTGGGACAAACTGGATCTTATGATCCTGAGTGATGACCAGGCAAGTGCACTTTGTCTTTTGATTGACACCAGTTCCTATGGGCATGAGATGAAGTCCCCCTTTCCCTTACTTAATGTAATGAGATTTAAATTAAAATTGTTACTTTCACTATTACCTATACAAGAGTTGATTTTTTTCATGCTTTCCATTTTCTTGTTCCTTTTTCTTCTCTTTTAGTGTTGTCTCTCTCAAAATTTATAATATTTTCATAATGTTCTTCCACCTTGGTCCCTACTTGTGTTTTAGTATTTATAAATGCCGAAAATCACAATCCCCAATGAAGACAAAACAGTTATGAAAGTTTACACACTAAAGAACACTACATGTATTCATAAAGCAGAAAGTATAGAAGATGTAGGAAATAATATATAGAAATATGCCAATAACAGACTTTAACACAACTGAGCAAGATAGACCAAATGGATAAAAAAAAAATCAAAGATATGAAGGACCTATTTTACAGAATGAATGAGGTGGAGCTTCTGGATATACATAAAGTTTTACAAACAGACAACAAAAAACACACAAAGAATATTCATAAAACTGAACCATATGCCAGGTCACTCACAAAAAATTATCATCAATTTTCAATAAAGTAGAAATAACGGAGTCAGAATTCTTTTATTATATTGCATAGTAAAAAATTTTTTAAAGTCTTTGCATGAGTAAATTTTATAGCACTCTATTTTTTTTTTCCTTTTCTTTTTTTTTTTTATTGTGAAGTTGTGGGGTACAGTTAAGGGTTAGGTATACAATTGTGTTTCATTCAGACACCCTGTTGATATGGGGTGTTTCCCCGTTCCCAGACAGATATTTGCTACTGTTAATCCCATCTCCCTCCCCCCACCATAGTTTCCCAGCACGGTCAGTCATTTTTGTATAGTATTGCATTGGATGTTTAAGGTCCATTATATGAGTGAGAACATGTGATACTCGGATCTTTGTTTCTGTGAGAGGTCACAGTATTATAGACTCTAATTCCACCCAGGTTGCCGCGAAATTCATGATTTTGTTCTTTTTTATGGCTGTGTAATATTCCATCGTGTATATGTACCACATTTTTTTAATCCAGTCCTCTTTTGACGGGCAGCATGGCTGTTTCCAGGTTCTTGTTATTGTGAACAATGCTGCGGTAAACATGTATGTGCAGGTATCTTTTTTATAGAGTGATTTGTGTTCTTCAGGATATATTCCCAGTAGGGGGATTGCAGGGTCATATGGGAGGTTGGTATTTAGAGCTTTTAAGAATCGCCACACTGCTTTCCACAGAGGTTGCACTAGTTTACACTTCCACCACCAGTGTAGAAGTGTTCCCTTTTCACCACACCCTCTCCAGCAGCTGTTATTTTTTGAGTTGTTGATGATTGCCATTCTGACTGGGGTTAGGTGGTATCTCAGTGTGGTTTTGATTTGCATCTCCCTGATGATTAGTGAGGTTGAACATTTCTTCATGTGTTTGTTGGCTGG
>NW_007249239.1:23940-25191 GCF_000164805.1 Carlito syrichta
TTTTCCTTCATTTTCTAAGGTTCTTATGGTTTGAGGTTTTACATTTAGGTCTCTGATCCATTTGGAATTAACCTTTGTGCATGGAGATAGATAGGGGTCCTGTTTCGATCTTCTGCATGTGGTCAGCCAGTTTTCCCAGCACCATTTACTGAATAGGATCTCCTCTCCTCAGTGGTATGTGGTGGAGGCTTTGTCGAAGATGAGTTGGTTGACAAATTGAGGTTTTGCTTCTGGGATCTCAGTTCTATTCCATTGATCTCTATGCCTGTTCCTACACCAATACCAAGCTGTTTTGATGATTGTAGCCTTATAGTAAAGTTTGAAGTCTGGTACTGTGATACCACCTGCTTTGTTTTTTTTTTTTGCTGAGGATTGTTCTGGCTATTCTTGGACGTTTGTGTTTCCATATGAATTCCTGCATTGTTTTTTCTAGGTCTGAGAAGAATGTTGCTGGTAATTTAATGGGTATTGCATTGAATTTGTAGATTGCCTTAGGTAAGATGGACATCTTCACAATGTTGATTCTTCCGATCCATGAGCATGGGATATTTTTCCATTTGTTTGTGTCAACTTTGATTTCTTTGAGCAGTGTTTTGTAGTTTTCCTTGTAAAGGTCTTTCACATCTCTGGTTAGGAAGATGCCAAGGTATTTCAATTTTTTTGTGGCTATTGTGAATGGAATTGTGTTTTTTATTTGGGTTTCTGTTTGTTTATTATTGGTGTTGAGAAAGGCTTTTGTACATTTATTTTGTATCCTGAGACTTGGCCAAAGGTCTTTATCAGTGTAAGGAGGTTTTTGACAGATTCTCTCAGGTTTTCAAGGTAAACAGTCATGTCGTCTGCAAAGAGAGATAACTTGACTTCCTCTTTTCCTATTTGGATACCCCTGATTGACTTCTCTTCTCTGATTGCTCGAGCCAGGACTTCCAATACTATGTTGAACAGGAGGGGTGAGAGTGGGCATCCTTGTCTGGTTCCAGTTTTCAGGGGAATTGGTTCCAATTTTTGTCCATTTAGGAGTATGCTCACTGTGGGTTTCTCGTAGATGGCTTTTACTATTTTGAGGTATGTTCCCCGTATGCCTAGATGTTCGAGGGTTTTTATCAAGAAGGGGTGCTGGATTTTATCAAAAGCTTTTTCTGCATCTAATGATATAATCATGTGGTTTTTGTTTTGACATCTGTTGATGTATTTAATAACATTTATGGTTTTACGAATGTTGAACCAGCCTTGCATCCCAGGAATGAATCC
>NW_007249240.1:0-10266 GCF_000164805.1 Carlito syrichta
ATTTTGCTTTTTATTGCACATTCTATTTGGGATCTCACCTCCCTGTCATTTACAATCCCATGCCAATGGGTTTTATCCTCCTAGTTTATATTGGGTTCTAACTCTGAAGGCAAAAGGAAAACAGTAAAATGGTTTCTCAAAAAATTAAAAATAAAGCTATTATTTGACCCAGAAATCCTACTTTAGGGTATATATATATATATATATTCAAAAACTAAAATAAAATCAGTATCTAAAAGCAATATCAGCACTCGTACACTCATTGCAGCTTTATTTGAAATAGTCAAGACTTGGAAATAATATAAGTGTCCACCATGAATGAATCAATAAAGAAAATGCAACACATGTATGCACGGGAGCGCGTGCGTGCACGCGCACACACACAGTGGAAAACTGTTTACCACAGACTTTAAAAATAAGAAAATATTTTCTTATGTGTGATAACATGGGTGAACCTGCAGGACATCATACTAAGTAAAAAATGAAAGAAAAAGCTAAAATTATAGAAGAAAAGGGTAGAATGTTGATTGCCAGCAGCTGGTGGAGAGGCATAGGAATGGGAAGATGTACTTCAAATGTGCTCATTCATCAGGGGACCTTTGACAACTACTTTAATACTATAATAAATGATTGAGTGTAGCAGGAAACTGGGGAAGGTAGTGGGGCAGGGAGGTGGGATTTACAGTAGTAGAAATGGGGAAGGGTGGGACAACTCATCAATAAGGGTACCTGCACAATAAATATTTGTGTACCTAATTCTGAATTGCACCCCACAATGTTGAAATAAAAACAAAATTAAGTTAAAAAGTAGCTAGCCGGGCTCGGTGGCTCAGCCTGTAATCCCACACCTTTGGGAGGCTGAGGTGAGTGGATTGCCTGAGCCCGCGGGTTCGAGACCCGCCTGGGCAGCGAGACCTCACCTCTACAATAAAATCAAAAAATTAGCCAGGCTTCGTAGCGCACACCTGTAATTCCGGCTACTCAGAAGGCTGAGGCGGAAGGATCGCCGGAGCCCAGCAGGTCGAGGCTGCGGTGGCTGGGAGCGGACACTGCACGCCAGTCTGGGCGACAGAGTGAGACTCCAACTCAAAAAAAAAAAAAAACAGTTGAAATTTAGTATGGCAAGTTCCCTGATTCTCTGAGACCTTACAACTTTTAAAAATACAGACAAAGCTGGGCTCGGTGGCTCAGCCTGTAATCCCGCGCTTTTGGGAGGCTGAGGTGAGTTGCTTGCCTGAGATCGTTGGGTCGAGATCCTCCTGGGCAACTTGACAAGACCGCACTTCTACAATAAATTAAAAAAAAATCAGCCGGGCGTGGTAGCGCGCGACTATAGTTCCAGCTACTTGGAAGGCGGAGGCGGAAGGATCGCGGAAGCCCAGCAGGTGAGGCGGCGGTGGCCGGGAGCGGCCACTGCACTCCAGTCTGGGCGACACAGTGAGACTCCAACTCAAAAATAAAAATAAAAAGAAATAAAAATACACTAAAAAAACATTGAAGTAAGAGCATGCTTATGAATATAAAAACAGGAAATTGACTTTTTATGCAACAAAAATGCGAATTGATAGTCTTTACATAGTCAGGATTGTGTTTCATATGTGGCTCAGCCTGTAATCCCGTGCCTTTGGGAGGCTGAGGTGAGTGGATTGCCTGAGCCCGCGGGTTCGAGACCCGCCTGGGCAGGCGAGACCTCATCTCTACAATAAAAATAAAAAATATCAGCCGGGCGTGGTAGCACGGGCCTGTAATTCTGGCTACTAGGAAGGCTGAGGTGGAAGGATCACCGGAGGGCGACAGAGTGAGACTCCAACTCAAAAAAAAAAAAAAAAAAAAAGCTCACACTTGATATGCAAGTGAAAACCTGTCAAACTGTTTACAATATGTTAATGTGAACTTAGAATAAATATAGTAGGGTATCCGATGTCCCCTATCTAGTGTAAGAAATAATAGAGCCATGAAAAATATACGTATGTGTGTGTTAAAAATTTTGCTTTTATGTGGTTTTTATATATCTTGAATAATACCTCTGCCTAGAAATAACTGCATTTCATGTTTGATATATTTCTATGCTCATCGATTTCCTTTTGAAGTCAGAGTCAGCCACAGTGAAATTTAAAATTTCAGAGTTTCTAATTTGATATAGGAATAAATGTAAATAACGTTGGCTCAAAATATGGATGTTAACTAAAAGAAAAGAGATAGGAGCCGGGCTCCGTGGCTCAGCCTATAATCTCGCGCTTGGGAGGCCAAGGTGAGTGGATTGCCTGAGCCCGTGGGTTCGAGAACCACCTGGGCAACTTGGCAAGATCTCATCTATACAATAAATCCAAACTTAGCCGGGCGTGGTAGCGTAAGCCTGTCGTTCCAGCTACTCGGAAGGCTGAGGCGGAAGGAGCGCCAGAGCCCAGCAGGTCCAGGCTGCGGTGGTTGGGAGCAGCCACTGCACTCCAGCCTGGGCGACAGAGCGAGACTCCAAATCAAAAAGAAAGAAAGAAAAGAGATCGGCACCGCCTTTCTGATTGATTACTCTAGTCTCAGACAGTAATCTAGAACAAGAAACACGACGTATCTATCTACTGTAAGCAACTAGGAAACCCAACAAAACATATGTAACAAAAGTAGCTACATATTGGAAACAAATATCAAATCACTACTGTCACAAAGAGAAAGAAAAACAATGAGGTGAGCTCTCAAATTACGTCAGCTTACTGCCTGCAGTTTTCAGGTCACCACACAGAGTAAAACAAACAAACAAACAAACAAGCCTAACTTACATTATTGTAAGATTAAGAAAAAATACATCAGAGTAGAGGAAGTTGAAGGCAATTAGAATTTGTGGAGCAGAATACTGTAGGAGAAGGAGCTATAGAAAAATTGAGATTCAGAAACCTTCACAGAGTTCCCATGAGCCTTTGACTGAGTTCTAATCTGTTCCTATGTGAATTTCTTCAAAGCCAGAAAATTACAATCAGAGAGCAATAGTCTAAAGAATTCCCTGCGTACAAACAGAACAGGGAATACTTCATGTTTTTGTCAGTGCAAATGGAAAGGTCTCCATATAGATATTAGAAAGAACATTTAGATGAATATTACCTCAGTAGCATCAGTATTTGGGCTATACTAGACTTGTAGTAATGCCTGCTCTGGAGGACAAGAGGTAGAGAAGTCAACCTCTAGAGTGCCAAGTGCCAATTTTTTTCTAAGAAACATGAAAACTCCATTATATATCTAAAGAAAGTCCAAAATCCCTCAGAATAAATCCTACAATAAAATTGTCTAACATCTAGTCAAAAATCGCCTGACTTTCAAAAAATGAGACACATATGATCTATAGAGAGGAGAAAAATCAATAAACAGCTTTAGAAATTATAGAGAAAAATTGGAACTAGTAGATAATGCTAGCAGATAATTTTCTTTCTCATTGGTCTCTTATGCTTTCACATATCTTGTGAGCAAGACACACTGGTTTTTGTTATGTTTTCAAGAATGTTTCTACAGAGAACAGCTTTGGTGATACAGACTTTTCCTCACTAAGTAGCAAATAATAAGTCTGTTTACAGCTTTAAAATAAAGAGACAGTCTCTCCCTCCAGAGCAAAATGCAGAAATCCTGAATGTCTGGTAAATTTTTAAAAATGTCTCACTCTAGGTCAGAGCAGATGGACTTACTGTTCATTACAAGAGATTCAAGTTTTCTAATTCAAGGTTTATCTCCTGTGGATCAACATATTTTGTGTTTTATAGACAGGGTCTCCTTTTTGTTGCCCAGGCTGGCTTGCAGACGTGGTTTCATTCTCGATTCTTGGGCTCAATGATCCTCCCTTCTCATCTTCCTGAACAGCTAGAGGTGCCAGTGTGTTCCAGGCATGGGATCTTGCTATGCTTATCAGGCTGGTCTCAAACTTTTGGCCTCAAACAATTCTCCTAGATAAGACTCCCATAATATTGGAGTTGTAGACATAAGTCATTGAATCCAACCTGTATCATATGATAAAATAGTACTCAGCAGTTAAGGAAAAAAGGAACTAATAATGCTCATCACAACATAAATGTTTCTTCTTCTTTTTTTTTATTTATTGAGTTAGATTCTCACTCTGTCACCCAGACTGGATGCAGTGGTATGCTCTCAGTCATCAGTCTTGACCTTTTGGGTCCAGCATTCTTTCCGCCTCCGCCTTCCAAGTAACTAGAACTACGGGCGCGTCCTACCACGCCCGTCTAATTTTTGATTTATTACAGAGGCGAGGTCTCGCCAAGATGCCTGGGTGGGTCTCAAGCCCACGGACTCAGGCAATTCACTCGCCTCGGCCTCCCAAAGTGCTGGGATTACAGGCTGAGCCACTGAGCCTGGCCCACAAATGATTCTTAAGTGGTAAGTTCACTAAAGAATGCCAGACATAAAAACAACTTTTTAATTAAATTACTTAAAATTCTAAATGATAAAATCATTAAGACACAAAACAGATCAGTGAATATCAGAAGCCAAAGTTAGAAAGAAGAAATGGACTGTGATAGGAATGTAGGGTGCTAGAACATCATATATTATGGTCTCTCTAGTGGCTACGTCATTGTATGCATTTGTGACAATCCAAATTGTTCAATTAAAATTGACAAAACAGCCGGACTCGGTGGCTCAGCCTGTAATCCCGCGCCATTGGGAGGCTGAGGTGAGTGGATTGCCTGAGCCCGCGGATTCGAGACCCTCCTGGGCAGGCGAGACCTCACCCCTACAATAAAATCAAAAAATTAGCCAGGCTTGGTAGCACGCACCTGTAATTCCGGCTACTCGGAAGGCTGAGGCGGAAGGGTCGCCGAGCCCAGCAGGTCGAGGCTGCGGTGGCCGGGAGCGCCCACTGCACTTCAGTCTGGGCGACAGAGTGAGACTCCAATTTCAAAAAAAAAAAAAAATTGACGAAACAGCCTGTCAGATATCTCTCAATATAACTGACTTAAAATTTTCAATACATTTAAAGGACAAATAATTTTTAAGACAATGAGCATGCAGAATTAAAAAATACCCCCAAACTATTAAATAATGACTAAATACTGTTTAATTGATTAGACTACATTGAATTTTATATAGACCTCAATTTTTAATTTTTTTATATTTAATTATTGGTACATGAATTATATGATAGATTTATAAATTTATGGGGCACATGTGATGTTGGATACAAGCATACAAGGATTAATCATCAAAGCAGTGCAATTGGGATGTGTATCACCTCAAGAATTTATAATTTCTTTATGCAAAAAGTATTCTCATTCCACTCTTTTCGATATTTTAAAATAGAGAATGTTGTTTTTTATAGCCAGCCTTTTCTCAATCGAATACTAGGTCTTATTCGTTCTAACTATATTTTTGTACTCATTTGCAGATTATTGATTACACTTTTTTTCTCACATGAGCTAAACCTGCGGGACAGACAAGGATCATATTTCCTTGTTTGTGTTTTATGATTAAAGAGTAGCGATTTTGGTAATAGACACAGCCAAAAATCCCATAGATTAATTTGCAAGTACAAAGTTCTTGTATTCATGTGTCATTATCAGCTTCTATTAATGACGGTATTTTCTTTCCTAGATTTCACCATAAATGGAAGAAAGGAAAAGTTTTGGGGATCAAGTCTGAAAGAACAACATGGTTGGTTCATTGCCTCTTCCTATTTAGAAAACACCTCCAAATATGAATACACATGTGTACATATGCTACATGCATAATGTATAGTCACATGCCCTCAAGATAAAGAATAGTGTAGCACAGACATCTGATCTTGTCTAAGAGATCAATACTTTTGAGATACACTCTAAATTCATACATGATCCTTAAAAAATATTTCTTGCTGGGCTCGGTAGCTCAGCATGTGATCCCAGCACTTTGGGAGGCCGACGTGAGTGGATTGCCTGAGCCCGTGGGTTCAAGACCCGCCTGAGCAACTTGGCGAGACTTCATCTCTACAGTAAATCAAAAAATTAGTCGGGCATGGTAGCATGCGCCTGTACTTCCAGCTACTTGGAAGGCTGAGGTGAAAGGATCGCCGGAGCCCCGCAGGTCGAGACAGCAGTGGCTGGAGGCAACCAGTGACTTCTAGTCTGGATGACAGTGAGACTCCAACTCAAAAATAAATAAATAAATATACTAAAAATAAAAAATATTTTTTCAATATAATCAGTGAAATATTTACCTACACTTTCACAGAGCAAACTACCTAGAAGAGGCTTACAAAACACTAAGTATACCATGTAACAAAAATAAATCAAAATACTCATTTATTTTGTTTTTCATATTTTGCTATTTATCAGAAAAATGAATGGCTAGATGAATTGTGTACATATTAAGGAAAAATTGCCTGCAGCATTCGTATTTATAGAGCTTAAAAACATAATGTAGATGCAGGTTCCTGATGAGTATATATAATTCCATGATTCCTTTATGAACTTTAATAATACACTACCTACATTTGGTATCTATGGAGAACAAAATTTAAAAAAAACAGAATAATTATAAGCCTCAAATGTAGCCAGGCATGGTAGCGCGCGCCTGTAATTCCGGCTCCTCGGAAGGCTGAGGCGGAAGCATCGCCGGAGCCCAGCAGGTCGAGGCTGCGGTGGACGGGAGTGGGGGAACTCCCGGGGGAACGAGGTGAATATTTTAAAGTGGTCTTCTATTACTTGTTCTGAGTGGTGACTTCATGGATTTTCAATATTTTGTGTTGTTTTCTGAGTTGTTTTTTGAGTCTTGGAAGGCCTGGTACCAGGACTTTGAGCAGGTACCAGGTCCCCGACCCTTGCTAGGAGTCTTCCAAGACAGAACCGGAAACCCGAGAGACCCAGAAAGCCATCCGAACAAAGGGCGGTCCAAGAGCGTACATTCAAATATGTGTGTGTGGATGAAAAATAAAAGGGGATGACTCACCAAAGGCGCAGAAAGGCATAAGGTAGCTGTTGGAGTTTCAAGGTCCTTCGTGGAGTTACTTCGCCAGTCAGAGAGGAAAAGAGTAAAGAAACCAAGCACTTTGTCTCCCACCCTTACAGGCTCTGGCGGTTCGAACTTTCCTTTGGGGACTTTCTTGCCTCCCTAGGGAGTAGCCCTAGGTAGAGACCGTCAGTTGTCCTCTGAGATGCAGCTCGGTCCACGGGGAAACTCCGAAATCTTGGCTAGAAGGAAGCAACCTTAGTGCCTCACCCAGTCAGGCCACAGCGGTCTGAAGTCTTTCCCTGGAGCTGCATGCTGAAGTGTCGCCCCAGCTAGAGCCTTCAATTGCCACCAGTTTCCAACACAGTCCACAGAGGGCCACCAGATAGGAAATATGAGAGAGAGAGAGAGACAGAGAGAGAGAGAGAGAGAGAGATCTCGGAAGTTTCGGTGGAACCTCCAAAAATGTTAGGGAATGGATGGACCGGGTGAGGGTCGAGAGATGCAGGGAGGCGCGCAGCACTGGCGGGGCTGGCAAACCGGAGGTGCGTTCCGGCAACCCAGAGATCCGAGTAAATAGCAAATAATTGCGACACACAAAAAGATTAAGAAAGAAAAGTTATTTAAAAATAAATTAGAGAGAGAGAAGGAAAACAGAAGATTCAGCTTCACAAGGTGGGGGAGGGGGGCCAAAGCCAGGAAGCATGGCGACAGCCATGACTCAAAGAGCCCATGGCTACGCCAGACTCTAGCAAGGCAATGGCCCCTGGTTGCCTGTGGTTGTGTCCTTTTAACCATTCCCCTTGATGGGGGAAGATCATTAGGGTGTTTGGGTGGTGGTCTGCTTCCACGTCATCACAAAATGGCAAGCAAGTGCAGATACTGATGATGTTAGATGATGGACAGCAGGCAGATGGGTGGGTTAGTCACATGATTGCTGCCATGGTGGGGCTTATCTGTGTCACGAAGTTCACAGAGATCTGAATAGCTTAACCTGAGGGGGATTTCCTGTAAGAGGCTTGTTAGACATTTGCAATTCACAAATTCCTTGACCAACGGTGGGTGGTCATTGGAGTTGTCTTGATATTGTATCTGAAGGAGATATGCCTAGGGGGGATGGGTTAGGCTGCTGTTTGTCCTGCAGTAGAATGTCTGAATGCTTGCTAATCTTTACACTGAGGTAAAAAAAAAAAAAGCTAATAATAAGCTAACTTTCTTCTAGGTTTCTACAGGTACCTTTCACATAATAATATGAGAAAGTGTTTGGGAATAATGGGAAGCTGTCAGGGGAGGGGAGTGGGATTGCCAGTTGAGGGAACCTGCTAGGGGAGGGTGATGGACTGAGACTCTAACTCAAAAAAAAGAAAAAAAAGTAAATGCATGCATTTAGATTTTACATAATTGACCACTAGATAACAATAAAAAGTATTCTTTTAAAAAATCATGTGATGCCGGACTCGGTGGCTCAGCCTGGTAATCCCGCGCCTTTGGGAGGCTGAGGTGAGTGGACTGCCTGAGCCCGCGGGTTCGAGACCCGCCTGGGCAGGCGAGACCTCATCTCTACAATAAAAATCAAAAAATTAGCCGGGTGTGGTAGCGCGCGCCTGTAAT
Source organism: Carlito syrichta (assembly GCF_000164805.1). Lineage (NCBI taxonomy): Eukaryota > Metazoa > Chordata > Mammalia > Primates > Tarsiidae > Carlito > Carlito syrichta. The sequence continues at coordinate 8,527 of NW_007249240.1, forward strand.
TCCAGCTAATCGGAAGGCTGAGGCGGAAGGATTGCTGGAAGCCAGCAGGTTGAGGCTGCGGTGGCCAGAAGCAGCCACTGCACTCCATAAAAACTCATGTGAGATGCTCTCAAACATTGCAGGCTCTCCTGTCTTGTACAAGGGTCAGCTCGTGTAATAACTTATTTTTTAGTTGTTGCCTTAGAAGAATACAGTTATTTAGCCCCATATCCAATTTTTACTTCCACAAAGTAAGAGGGAAAATGGAAGGTTTTGGTACCGGTATCTTCAAAACTTATTGCCCTACACACAATTTTATTTCATTGATATTCAGAATGATAGAACTCAGTCAATAAAAAAAAGAGAAAATAATCGAAAAACTTGAGAAAACTGAATTTGCAAGGAGGACACAGAGCTGTGCTGACTCAAAATTGAGCAGTTTTAAAACCACAGAGACAGCTGTGGGTCAGTGATAAAACTCAGTGGAAGTTGACATCAGGAGCAAAGAAACAGAAAGCAAACTACATTATGTAACCGTAATAAAACATAATTCTGAAAAGATAGCCTTGGTAGAAGTCATAGGATAAAATCTATCATGCTCTAAATAGAAAAAAACAGTCTTTTCCCCGTTTGCTAACCATGGAAGACATGTCTGTCTATGCAGTAGGTTAAAAAACACACAATTATTTGCTAATGTTCATACGTGCTTCCCCAAAATGAACTATTCAGTTTGAAATTTCAGGATGGGGACTTTGGAAAGTGGCATGGCATAGCAACACAAGGCCTTACTAAAGTTAACCTTACACTTAATTATCAAAATACAATAAATTCTTAAGTTCATTTACAGTGAAAATAATCTGAAAAGAAGGGATATAACCGAAGACACATTTGATGATGTAAATGCCCCAATTGATGTGTGCCTTGTGTTTTCCATATTTTGAAAGTGCTTTAAAAATCTAGTAGCATGCCCATACCATAAAATTTTTTCATCTAAAGTATTAAAACTCTAGCTTCTAGTCTATTTATGAAATTGTGCAATAATCTCCACAATCTAATTTTAATTTTTTTTTTTTGAGTTGGAGTCTCACTCTGTCGCCCAGACTGGAGTACAGTGGCTGCTCCCAGCCACCGCAGCCTCGACCTGCTGGGCTCCAGCGATCCTTCCACCTCAGACTTCCAAGTAGCTGGAATTAGAGGCATGCACTACCACGCCGGGCTGATTTTTTGATTTACTGTAGAGATGAAGTCTAGCTGCCCAGGAGGGTCTCGAACCCGCGGGCTCAGGCAATCCACTCACCTCAGCCTCCCAAGGCGCGGGATTACAGTTGTCTCTAAAATTCAAATATGTTTAGGATGGATCATATTTAATTGTATATATTGTTTCCCCAGAGGCTCGCTAGTAGCTAAAAAAAGAAATACAAAGAAAACAAAAGGGTTGTGGAGTTTGTTGAACAGACACTACCATGTGCATTTCAAGGAGGTATTCTTAAAGTCGTGAACAACTGACCTATTGACCCCAAACTGTAAGGAAAGCATGCACTCTCCCTGCCACATGGAAATCTGGGAACTGATCCTAGTAATTTACACTCATAATTTTGATAACTTTTATAGATTAGGTGTATTGTATTAATTTAATGATTTTGCTTTTTATTGCACATTCTATTTGGGATCCCACCTCCCTGTCATTTACAATCCCATGCCATTGGGTTTTATCCTCCTAGTTTTATTTTGGGTACTAACTCTGAATGCAAAAGGAATACG
>NW_007249241.1:0-1346 GCF_000164805.1 Carlito syrichta
AAATTAACAGCCTAACAAGCCACCTAAGGAAGCCGGAAAAGCAAGACCACAAAAACCCTAATTTCAGCAGAAGAATCCAGATCACCAAAATAAAAGCTCAATTCCAGGACATAGAAGACAAAAAGATAATACAAAAAAATTAATGAAACAAAAAGCTGGATCTTCGAAAGGATAAACAAGATCGATATTCCCCTAGCTAGACTCACCAAGAAAAAATGAGAAAAAAACCAAATAAGTACAATCACAAATGAAAAAGATGAAGTCACATCTGACCCTGAAGAAATACAAAAGATCATTAGAGACTACTATGTACACTTGTATAGAAACAAACTTGAAAACCTTAAGGATATGGAGGACTTTCTGACATCACACAACCTACCTAGGTTGGAACAAGAAGAAATTGAGACCCTAAATCGACCAATAACAATCAAGGAAATCGACTACGTAATAAGAAAACTACCTATTAAAAAAAGCCCTGGTCTAGTTGGCTTTCCAGCAGAATTCTACAAGACATTTAAGGAGGAGCTGATACTAATCCTACTGAAGGTATTCCAGGGGATTGAAAAAGATGGAACTCTCCCCAAATCATTTTACAAAGCCAACATCACATTGATACCCAAGCAAGGTAAAGATCCAACAAAGAAAGAGAACTACAGGCCAATACCTTTGATGAACATAGATGCTACAATTCTCAACAATATCCTAGCAAACCGGATTCAACAATACATCTCAAAAATCATCCATCGTGACCAAGTAGGCTTCATTCCTGGGATGCAAGACTGGTTCAACATTCGTTAAACCAAAATGTAATTAAATACATCAACAGATGCCAAAGCAAAAACCACACGATTATATCATTAGATGCAAAAAAAGCTTTTGATGAAATCCAGCACCCCTTCTTGATAAAAACCCTTGAACATCTAGGCATACGGGGAACATACCTCAAAATAATAAAAGCCATCTACGAGAAACCCACAGCCAGCATACTCCTAAATGGACAAAAATTGGAACCATTTCCTCTGAAAACTGGAACAAGACAAGGATGCCCACTCTCACCCCTCCTGGTCAACATAGTATTGGAAGTCCTGGTTCGAGCAATCAGAAAAGAGAAGGCAATCAGGGGTATCCAAATAGGAAAAGAGGAAGTCAAGTTATCTCTCTTTGCAGATGATATGATTATGTACCTTGAAAACCCAAGAATCTGTCAAAAACCTCCTTACACTGATAAAGGTCTTTGGCAAAGTCTCAGGATACAAAATAAATGTGCAAAAGACAATTGCATTTCTTTACACCAATAATAAACAAACAGAAACCCAAATAAAAAACAAAATTCCATTCACAATAGC
>NW_007249241.1:1664-14376 GCF_000164805.1 Carlito syrichta
CCTACCACTGGGGTGAGGAGAACCTATTCAGTAAATGGTGCTGGGAAAACTGGCTGACCACATGTAGAATATTGAAACAGGACCCCTATCTATCCCCATGCATAAAGGTTAACTCCAAATGGATCAGAGACCTAAATGTAAAACCTGAAATCATAAGAACATTAGAAAATGAAGGACATACCCTCATGGGAATCGGAACTGGTCTCCAATTCCTGAACAAAACTTGAAACCCACAGGTCATAAGAGAGAAGATAGACAAGTGGGACCTTATTAAACTGACAAGCTTCTGCAAAGCCAAGGAAACCATGAAGAGAACAGGGAGACAGCCTACAGACTGGGAAAAAGTATTTGCCAACACCAGGTCAGACAAAGGCTTAACATCTTTGATCTACAAGGAACTCAAATGTGCTGAAAAGAAAAAAACAAACAATCCCATTTAAAAATGGGCAAAAAATGTGAACAGACACTTCACAAAGGAAGACATCCAAGCAGCCAACAGACACATGAAGAAATGTTCAACCTCACTAATCATCAGGGAGATGCAAATCAAAACCACACTGAGATACCACCTAACTCCAGCCAGAATGGCAATTATCAACAACTCAAAAAATAACAGCTGTTGAAGAGGGTGTGGCGAAAAAGGAACACTTCTACACTGTTGGTGGGAGTGTAAACTAGTGAACCTCTGTGGAAAGCAGTGTGGTGATTCCTAAAAGCTCTAAGTATCAACCTCCCATATGACCCTGCAATCCCCCTACTGGGAATATATCCTGAAGAAGTCAAATCACTCTATAAAAAAGATGTCTGCACATGTATGTTTATCGCAGCATTGTTCATAATAGCAAGAACCTGGAAGCAACCATGCTACCCATCCAAAGAGGACTGGATTAAAAAAATGTGGTACATATACACGATGGAATACTACACAGTCATAAAAAAGAACAAAATCATGAATTTCACAGCAACCTGAATGAAACTAGAGTCTATAATACTGAGTGACCTCTCACAGAAACAAGATCCGAGTATCACATGTTTTCACTCATATAATGGACCTTGAACATCCAGTGTAATACTATAAGAAAATGACTGACAGTAGTGGGAAACTATGGAGGAGGGAGATGGGATTAACAGTAGCAAATATCTGTCTGGGGATGGGGAAACACCTCTTATCAACAGGGTGCCTGAATGAAACGTATTTGTATATCTAACCCTTAACAGTACCCCACAACATCATAATAAAAAATATTTATTAAAAAAATAATAAAATAAAATAAACTTGTAAGAATAAATAGACATATATTTTTCTGCATCAGAATCTCACTCTATCACCTAGGCTGGAGTGCAGTGACATGCTGATGTGCTCATGGTCACTGCAGCTTCTACTTGCTAGCCTCAGGCAATCCCACCACCTCAGCCTACCAAGTAGCTGGAACCACAGGTGCACACCACTACACCCAGCTAATTTTTTGTTTTTTGCGTGGCACACACATAATCACCCCTGCAGGGCTCCAGCGATCCTTTCTCCTCAGCCTTTTAAGTAACTGGATCTACAGACATGCACTACCACACTCAGTAACCCATTATGGTTAAGTTCCTGGAATTTGTGATGACAAGCATAGTGGAGGGCCAGAATCTCTAAATTGGAAATTAGGACAAGAGCGTGGTCCTCAGGGTTGTGAGAAGTCTTACAAAAATACCTCATAGATGCAATTAATTATTTCAAAAAGACAACTACTTAGACTAGAAATAAATAAATAGAAACTATGTCAATCACATACACATATGAACATACACCAAAAAGTCTACACTTTATTTTTATTTCCCTCACATGTTGACATTTAGTTGTCTCAATTTACATATTTTTGCATTACTAGTCTCTTAACAGGTTGCTGTATCTATTACTGTTCTAGAAAGATTGGAGAGGAGAAGGGTGTTTGCATTCTGAAGGCAATGAGCGGGGAGAGAAACAATGTGCACTTTTTTTTTGAATCAGAGTCTCACTCTGTTGCCCAGGCTAGAGTGCAGTGGCACACTCATGGGAACTGTAGCCTTGATCTGCTGGGCTCAAGCGGTCCTTCCACCCCAGTCTTCCAAGCAGCTGGAATTACAGGCATGTGCCACTATGCCTGGCTAATTTTTCTTGATTGTAGATATGAGGTCTTGCCAAGTTGTCCAGGCTGGTCTCCAACCCATGGGCTCAGGCAATCCTCTCACCTTGACCTACCAGAGTGCTGGGGTTATAGATGTGAGCCACTGTGCCCAGCCAAGAAAAATATACACTTTTAAATTCAAGTGGCTTCTATGTTTAGCTCAACTAAGTTACAAAAGCAAATTTCTTAATACAAGTTTCTAAGTGTTTTTTGAATGACAGTTTAATATAACCTAAATGGCCTGTTTTCAGTCTGTAACACAAAAGATTTTATCTTTTCCTGTCAGTAGATAGAAAAAATGAAACCCAAAAGTGTTATTGTAAGAAGACCATCAGCCACATCAATATTATAAAAATATTTTATAAGTAAAACAACTTTATGAAGAAAGTAGTGTCATCCCTATGAAATCAGAATAAAAAATCTCCATATATTCAATAGTCACATAGGTTTTATGCTATCTAACATAGCAGATCATATGCTCATTCAGGTGGATGGGAGGTTCCACTGACAATGTGATTGGTACCATCACTTAAGTCAAGGTTCCTTGAAGAAATGCGGTCAAAATTACTAACAGGAGTGGGTTTCAGGAGCTGGGTGTTCTGATGGGACCTTGGAAATGAACTGAGACAATATGTTGAGGCTTTCTGTGAGGGTGGAGGTTGAATCTATCAAGCACTGTAACAAGGACAGTTTTTATTTGGGTCCTTGTAGCCAAGGGAGATTCTTTCAAGACAGTTTGTATACTTTCCCCCCTTTCCTTTCAAACTATTTGTTTTCTCTTACTCCCCTCACTACTCTCACACACTTTCCCATTTCCTTGCACATTTCATAATTTTTTTTTGAGCTGGAGTCTCACTCTGTCTCCTTGGCTGGAGTGCCGTGGCACGCTCATGACCACTGCAGCCTCGACCTGCTGGGCTTAGGCGATCCTTTCACCTCAGCCTTCCAAGTTTCTGGGACTACAGTCATGAGCTACCATGCCTGGCTAATTTTTTTTGTGATTTATTGTACAGATGAGGTCTCATCAAAGTTGCCAAGGCTTTTCTCGTACATTCGGGCTCAGGCAATGTTGCCTCAGCCTCCCAAAGTGCTATGTTTACAGGCTAAACCACCACTCCCGGCTCCATTTCATAATATCACTTTTCTGCATGTCTTTTTCTCTCTGTCTGTTAAGTAGTTCTTCTCTTTGCTTGTCACCAAAGATGAGTAACTCAGTTTTATTGAGAGAAAGGGTCAAAGTATTCTACTCCCCACCAGTTGGGTGTGATGTGAATGTCATAGTTATTCTTTATATACCTGCAGCTGCACATTGCCAGTGAGAACCTACAGGTATCCTTGGCTAGCTTCCAAATCAACTACCTGAAGAAGATCTTATGATTCATGGCTTACATTCTGTCCCTCAGTAGAGCATCTTATGGTGAGTCTCTCAAACTGTTTGAAGTACTGCTTAATACATCACCTACTGACACTGAATAGGACGTATTTTTGCCTGGCATGTTCATGCCTATAATCCCAGCACTTTGGAAGGCCAAGGTGAAAGGATAGTCTGAACTCATGGGTTCAAGACCAATCTGGGCAGCTTGGCAAGACCTCATCTCTACAATAAAAAAAAAAAATTAGCCGGGCATAATGGCATGTGACTGTAGTTCCAGCTACTTAGAAGGCTTAGTCAGAAGGATCACCTGAGCCCAGCAGGTCAGGCTGCAATGACTGTGAGCATGCCAGCCTAGGCGACAGAGTGAGACTCCAACTCAAAAAAACAACAAAAAAAAAAAAGAAAGAAAAGAAAAGGATGTATTTGTTTTTGAATATGAAGTCACAGTAATTGTCTTGTGGGTAAAACATTTTAGCTTGTGTGTTGTCTTCTCTAGCCAGTGATTGTCACCTTTCTATTGTATCCTCCAATGAAAAAGGATAACTCCTAACTGAGTCCCTCTCTCTTCTCTTTATCTTTTTATAAAAGCCCTCCAACTTGTACCAGACATGGGAAAATTCACACTGTTGAAGAGTCTTCTTGATTCAATCAACACATTTAGATTCCAGTAAGCATTCAAGAAATTACCTGCCGCAATAGTCTTAATTTTAGTCAACACTAGGTTTTATGATGGTTATCTGTTTAATGAGTCAGCATCTCAATCTGTTACCCAGGCCAGAGTGCAGTAGGTCATCACAGCTCACCGTAGCCTTGATCTCCTGGACTTAGGCGATCTTCTTTCTCAGTCTCCTGAGTAGCTGGGACCACAGGCATGCACCACTACACCCAGCTAATTTTTTTTTTTTTTTGCAGAGATGATATCTCACTATGTTGTCTGGGTTGGTCTTTTACTCCTGGGCTCAAGCGATCCTCCTGTCTCAGTCTCTCAAAGTGCTAGGATAACAGGTGTAGCCACCACACCCAGCTCCATGGTAATGGTTTAAATTGGGGTAAAAGGAAAAAATATTTCAATAAATTTGATAAAATAACTCTTCCATGTGGTCTTCATGAAAGGATGATTAGATGCCTCCCAAACATACCCTGAATATTGATGTATCACGTAAACAAAATTATTCATTATTTCATGTAGTAGAACTCTAGAGGCATTCCATTTGCTTCTAGAGTTCTCATTGAAACTATATCTAGCCTGTAATCCTGTGCCTTTGGGAGGCTGAGGTGAGTGGATTGCCTGAGCCCACGGGTTCGAGACCCACCGGGGCAGCGAGACCTCATCCCTACAATAAATAAATAAAAAAAATCCGCCGGGTGTGGTAGCGCATGCCTGTAATTCCGGCTACTCAGAAGGCTGAGGCGGAAGGATCGCCGGAGCCCAGCAGGTCAAGGCTGTGGTGGCTGGGAGCGGCCACTGCACTTCAGTCTGGGCGACAGAGTGAGACTCCAACTCAAAACAACAACAACAACAACAAAAAACAAACAAAAAAAAGAAACTATATCTAGTTGTATGTTCAGTGATGATATGGTACAGGGTAACATGGTTGTGTTCTGATTCTTCATCTATGTCATCACATATAGAATTACTGTTTTCATCATGTGTGTCAAACCAGAGTTTAAATTGATAAAATGTGGAACATCACCTAGATTTGATCACGTTGAACTTAAGTTTTCTATGTCTAGAGATAAATTAGCAGTAATGAAATGAAAACCGGTGACAGAACAACCCTTTGCTTCCCTAGCTTGTTCTCAGTGCTAAGTCATTTAATTATAAGCATGAATCTACCTGCCAAGAAAAGAATACTAACATTAGTGTGAAGGTAGTATCTTCAGTTGTTCAGTCAAGTGTATGTATATGGGAGCAAAATCTACTATTTGTTGTTATCCTTCCACTCATCTAAATGACATCACCAGCAAGTGATTTGGTTAATGAGAGTGGCTATACTTTGAATAGTAAACCTTAGAAAATGTTCAGTTTGAGAAGAGAAAGTTCCTAGCAAAAGTGTGAACATTTTGTGTAAATGGAAAACAAAATCAAGCTTCAGTCAAAAGAAGAAGGTCGAATGGAGAAATTCTACATGATCTTGGAGAAGATACCTACTGTGTGAGGATGTCTGCTCCCAGGAAGGCTTTTCCTTGGATTTCCTCAAGTTTAAGTTACCTTGTATGGTCCCTTCCAAGGATGCCCAAGGGAAGTGTTCCCCTGGTATCAGTTCCCACAGACCCACTTTTCAGGCTGTAGGTCATGAAGGTCTGATCACCATTGGTAGGTGGTTCGTGGAAAGCCTCCTTCAGTAGTGGAAAACTTCTTTGAACTAATGCATCAAGGCCTTGCAGTATGGAGTCCTATAGATAGTGAGCAATAGGCTTTCTCTCTGATGTGCATACAAGTCCATACTAAGCCTTCGTCTTTGGAGAAAAGAAAAAAGCTTTCCTGTGCATTGACTGGCAAAGAGATGGAGGCATCCTTCAAATCTGTATCCCCAATGTGAGGGTGGGTCAAGCTTTTTTTTTTTTTGAGTTGGAGTCTCACTCCATTGCCCAGGCTGGAGTGCAGTGGCATGCTCACAGCCACCACGGTCTTGACCTGCTGGGCTCAGCTATCCTTCTGCCTCAGCCTTCCACACCTGGCTACCACACCTGGCTAATTTTTCATTTTTGATTTATTGTAGAGAAGTCTCACCAAGTTGCCTGGACTGTCTTGAACTCACAGGCTCAGGGTCAAGCTTTTACGGCCTTTTTAACTAGTTCCAGGTGATACTAATGCAGTCACTTTCCCAGGCTACTGGTGTTAACAATTAAGTTCAGGGACTAGGCATGGTGGCTCATGCCTATAATCTCAGCACTTTGGGAAGTCTAGGTGAGAGGATTGTCTGAGCTCACAGGTTTGTTACCAGTGGGGGCAACTAGTTAAGACCTCATCTCTACAATAAATCCAAAAATTAGCTGGGCATGGTGGCACATGCCTGTAGTTACAGTTACTTGGAGGGCTGAGGCAGAAGGTTCGCTTGAGTCCAGCAGGTCAAGGTTGCAGTGGCCATGGGTGTGCCACTGCACTCCAGCCTGGGTGACAGAGTGAGACTCCAATTAATAAAAAATAAGGTTCAGGCCAGGCAGTACAGCTAATGCCTATAATCCTAGCACTTTGGGAGGCCGAGGTGAGGATTGCCTGAACCCACAGGTTTGAGACCAGTCTGGGCAACTTGGCGAGACCTCATCTCTACAATAAATAAAAAAAATTAGCCAGGTATGGTGGCGCACGCCTGTAGTTTCAGCTACTTGAAAGGCTAAGGCATAAGGATTGCCTGAGCCCAGCAGGTTGAGGCTGTGGTGGCTGTGAACATGTCACTGCACCTCAGCCTGGTGACAGAGTGAGACTCTAACTTAAAAAAAAAAAAAAGATCAAGCTTTTTTCCTTTGTACATGCCTGAACAATTTTGGCTTTGGGTCACCTGTAACTTTTTAAACAATGGTAATCAATTTGAACCATCTCATGATTACATTATCACAGCTTAAAAGCTTAGAGGATACATGGGGTTCTCCCCTTCCAGTAATTCACGAGGGTTCAGTTTGTATTTTCCCATAGGGATTGGTCTTATTGCCATTCAGGTCAGTGGTAAACATTTGGATAAAGTAATCATGTTCTCTGTTAGCCTACCTAATTTTAGTTTCAAAAATAACATTTGTCTGTTCAACTTCTGTAAAAGATTGAGGCTGATAGTGGCAATGACGGTGCCACTGGATTTGTAAAATCTTGTGTTTTCTTTGTTGTTGTTGTTTTTTCAGTCTTTCTCTGTGGCCTAGGCTGGAGTGCAGTGGCACCATCATGATCATGGTCACTGCAGTCTCAACCTGCTGGGCTCAGGCAATCCTTCTGCTTCAGTCTTCCAAGTAGCTGGAACTACAGACAGGCACTACCTCACCCAACTAATTTTTGACTTATTGTAGAGATGAGGTCTTGCCAAGTTACCCAGGCTGGTCTCAAATCCCTGGGCTCAATCTTCTTGCTTCTGCCACCTAAAGTGCTGGGTTTACAGGTGTGAGCCACCCTGCCCAGGGCTTGATTAGTAGAATCTTAAACTGTCCAGTAAAGTGAATTCACCTTTGGCTGGAGATTTCTTCAGGGATGCCCCAAAAAGGAAACACTTTGTTTTCTTTTTGAGTCAAGATCTCACTCTGTAGCCCAGGCTGGAGTGCAGTGGCATGATCATGGATCATTGCAGCCTTGAACTCCTGGGCTGAGGTGATACTTCTGCTTAAGCCTTCTGAGTAGGTAGGACTACAGGTGCACACCACCATGCCTAGATAACTTTTTCTTTTCTATTTTTTTATTTTGTAGAGATCAGAAGTAGCTAGGACTATAGGTGCACACCATCATGCCTAGATAATTTTTTCTTTTCTATTCTTTTTTATTTTGTAGAGATCAGATCTCACTGTTGCCTAAGCTGATCCTTAACTTCTGGACTCAAGTGATCCTCCTGCCTCTGCTTCCCAAAGTACTGGGATTATAGACATGACTCATTGCGTCTGACCAGGAAACATATTTTATGATAATGCATTTGCTACTGTTGTGACATCAGCCTTCCTACAAAAGAAAGCCTGAATCCATCCTGAAAACAGACTGAGTATCACAGAGATTCTAGATTCTCTTTGTAATTCCAGATATTCTTTCTATCATCACTAGTCCATGAGAGGCCCTCTCTTGTAGGTGTATGTGTGTGTGTCTCTACCTATGTCCTTTATTTCCATTATTCACTTCCACTCCCCTCCCCTAGGTAACCACTCTACTCTTTGATCTAGCATTTTTTTTTTCTTTTGAGCTGTGGTCTCACTCTGCTACCCAGCCTGGAGTGCAGTGGCTCGATCAGGGCTTACTGTAGTCTCAAAGTCCTGAGCTCACGTGATCTTCCACCTCAGCCTGCCATTATCTGGGCCTATAGGTCCATGCCACCATGACTGGCTAATTTTGTTATTTTTTGTAAAGATGCAGTCTCACCATGTTGTCTAGGCTGGTCTCAAACTCCTGGGCTCAACAATCCTCTCGCCTTGGCATCCCAAAGTCCTGGGATTACAGGTGTGAGCCACTGAGCTGGACCTTGACCTAGACTTGAATTTGCATGTGATTTTATAGAATCTATACATTTTCTATGTGTATTTATTATAATCCACATATATGTTATTGTATAAGGTGCAGAGAGGGGCCCAAGAATTCATTGCCTAATTCAGCACATTTTACAGAGTAAAGGAGTTGCTGTTATCTTTAATGTTTTCAGAACAAGGATATTTGAAGGCTTATAATCATCTTAACTATAGACTTTGTTGTCTTACTTCGTTTTAAGTAAGTAACATGTTTTTCAGTCTCATAACAATAATACTACTATTGCTTGCCGTATGTCAGCAGCTCGAAGTATTTAAAGAGATTAACTCAGAGCAAGTCTTGAAGTCAATATTGTGATTATCCCATTTCATGAGTGAGTGAACTGAGACACAGAGAGATTAAGCAAGTTGTATAAGGCCGCACAGTCAATAACCATTGAGTCAGCTGTGAACCTAAATTCATGGGTCTGGATCTGGAGCAAACAAAATACTATAATTTTTCCTGATCCAAAGATTCTGAGGGTCTATAACTCTTTCATGTCTCAGCAGGAAGGAAGCTTAAGTCTCTCCATCACAGTTGATGTTTATTACAAGTTTTTAAAATAGATTTTTTATTTTAAATACGTAGGGTACAATTCAGGGTTAGGTATACAAATGTTCATTATGTAGCTACTCTTGTTGATGAGGTGTGGCCCCCCTCCCCTGACAGTTTTCCACTACTGCCAATTCCTTTCTTGTAGTATTACCATAGTTATTCAAGGTCCACTTATAAGTTCTTTGTTTCTGTGATAGATCACGCATTATTATTACCTCTAAGTCCTTCCAAGTTGCTGTGAAGTTTAAAATTTTATCTTTCTATGTGGCTGTGTTATATTCCATTGTGTATATGTACCACATTTTTAAAATCCAGTCCTCTTTTGATGGGCAGCATGCTTGGTTGCACGTTTTTGCTATTTTAAATAATGCTGCAATAAACATGCGTGTGCAGGTATCTTTTTCACAGAGTCATTAGAGTTCCTCCAGGTATATTACCAGCAGGCAGATTGTGAGGTCGTACGGGAGGTCGATTTTTAGATCTTTTAGGAATCGCCACAGTGTTTTCTTCAGTGGCTGTACTAGTTTACACTCCCACCAACAGTGTAGAAGTATTCTCTTTTTGCCACGTCCTCTCCAGCATCTTTTTTTACTTTTAATTTTTTTTAATTTAAAGATGTGGGGTACAATTCAGAGTTACATATACAAATGTTCATTATTCAGGTACCCTTGTTGATGAGGTGTGCCCTCCCTTCCCCAGGCAGATTCCCATTACTGCCAATCCTGCCTACCCATGCCATCCTCCCCACCCCTGCAGTTTCCTGCTACTGCCAATCTGTTGTTTTTTGAGTTATTGATGATGGACATCCTGATTGGAGTTAGGTCGTATCTCAGTGTGGATTTAATTTTCCATTTCTTTGATGACTAGGGAGGCTGAGCATTTTTTCATGTATCTGTTGGCTGTTCGTATGTCTTCTTTTGAGAAGGGTCCATTCATATCTTTTGCCCACTTTTTTACAAGTTTTAAGTAGATAACGTTTCCTTTACCAAAAGAAATTTAAGTATAAATAAATTTGATTTCTAGCCAGTTATTTTCTGAATTTTGAAGTAACCTTGCTTTTCCTTCATTAGTCTATCAATGTGGTAAATTACACGGATATATTTTTCTTTGATTGTCCTGGAATGAACTCCACTTGATCACAATATATTGCTTTTTAATACACTGTTGGATTGAGTTTGCCGATATTTCATTAAGAACTTTTTTCATGTAAGTTTTAAGTGTGCTTTTCTTTTAATGTCCCTATTCATTTTTGAAACCTAGTTTAGAACTTGTCTCATGAAATGAATTGTGCAGGTTTCCCTATTTGTCTATTTTCTGAAGCAGCTTGTATAAGACAGCATTTCCTCAGAAGTGTAGAAAAGATCACATGGAAATTGTCTAGACCTGGAGACTTGAGCAAGTGAGATCTCTGACTAATATTTCAGTTTTTAAAGTTCTGTATTTTAGTTCTTTTTCTTATGGACCAACGTTTTTCATTGTATATTTTTTCAAATATGTATTGTTTTGGTCTTGTTTTACAATATATTTGAACATAGTAACTCATGTTTTAATGATACACTTTTTTTTTTGAGTTGGACTCTCACTCTGTTGCCCAGGCTGGACTCCAGTGGCACACTCACGGCCACCAGAGCCTCTACCTGCTGGGGATCAGGTGGTCCTTCTGTCTCAGTCTTCCTAGTAGCTGGAACTACAGGCACATACCACCATGCCCTGCTTATTTTTTGGTTTGTTGTAGAGAAAAGGTCTTGTCATGTTGCTCAGTCTGGTCTGGAATCCCTGAATTCAGGTCATCCTCTGGGCTCTGCCTCTGAAAGTGCTGAGAATACAGGCATGTGCCACTGTGCCTGGCTATGATTGATTGTCAAATGTTAAAATAATTTTTGTGATCTTCAGGGTCTTTAGGATAAATTATTGGAAGTGACGTGGAGGGATAAAATCAAAACGAATCATGGATGCAAAAAGGAAAAGAAAAAAGATCCAAAATGAATCAGTAATGCATGGTTTAATTTTACATTTGAATATCAAGCAAGATTTGATAACATTGGGAAACCAATCAATGTAATTAAACAAAAAAAAGAAAAAAATCTTACAAAATATAATCATCTCAATTAATGCCAGAAAACCATTTAACAAAATTCAATGACTCATTTGTGGTTTTTGTTTTGTTTTGTTTTTTATATCAGTCTCACTCCATAGCCCAGGCTGCAGTGTAGTGGCATGCTCACAGTCACTGCAGCCTCAAGCCAGCTACTACAGGCATGTACTACACGTGTGCACTACCATGCCTGGCTTAATTTTTTATTTATTGTGGAGATGAGGTCTCACCAAGTTGCCCAAGCTGGTCTTGAACCCTTGAGCTAAGGAAATCCTCTCACCAAGGCCTCTGAAAGTTCTGGCATTATAGGCTTTAGCCACTACACCTGGCCTCATTTGTGGTTTTTAAAAAGACTCTCAGCAAAATAGTAAAAACAATTCCTCCATATGATAAATGCCTCTCTATGTATATCTTTTCGTATTGACTAGCTCTTAAAAGTTGTAGTGCTTTTTTTTAAATTTTGTTTTGAGTTAGAGTCTCATTGTCACCCAGACTGGAGTACAGTAAGAGGACTATGGCTCACCTCCTGGGTTTGGGTGATCCTTCCACGTCAGCCTACCAAGTAGCTGGGACTGCAATTGCATACAACTGTGCTCAGCTAATTTTATGACTTTTTGTATAGAAGGTCTTGCTATGTTTCCCAGGCCGAGCTCCAACTCTTGGGCTCAAGCAGTTCTTCCACCTTAGCCTCACAAAGTGCTGGGCTTACAAGCATGAGCCATGGCACCCAGCCTGGTTATAGTTATTTTTGATAGGTTATCTTTTTGTCTTCCTAATAAGAATAAGAATTGTTTATGTGTTGCAATGACAGTGTTAGAGTATTCTGTACTTTTCTGTGTAGTTACTTTTACTCATGGGTTTTAGATCTTGAAATGTTTTGTTTTTGCAGGTTAGTGTGCGTGTGTGTGTGTGTGTGTGTGTGTGTGTGTGTATGTGTGTGTGTGTGTCTGCTGTATGTGTGTTTCATATTGAAGAACTTTCCTTAGCATTTCTCATTAGATTAGGTTTGTTATTGACAAAATCCCTTAGTTTTTGTTTCTTTAGAAAACACTTCATTTCTGCTTTATGTATGAAGTATAATTTTGTGAGTATGATATTCTAAACTGTATTTTTTTCCTTCAGCACTTTGAAATGTGTCATCTACCTCCTCCCAGTCTGGAAGGTTTCCAGTGAGAAGTTTGCTGTCAGATGTATCCCTTACATGTTATTTGCTTTCTTTATCTTGTTGCTTATAGGATCCTTTATTTATCCTTGACCTTTGAGATTTTGGTTTTTACATGCCTTTAGGTAGTCTTAATTTGGTTGAATATGTGTGGTATTCTTTGACCCTTTTGTACCTGATTATATTT
>NW_007249241.1:15031-15913 GCF_000164805.1 Carlito syrichta
TCTGTTTGATTTTTGAAAATTTCATTGTCTTTGTTAAAGTTATGTGAAAGAATTCTGAATGTCTTATCTGTGTTATCTTGAACTTTTCTGAGCTTCCTAAAGCTAGTGATTTTGAATCTGCTGACTGAAAGATCACACTTCTAGTCACTGTAATATCCGTCAATGGTGCCCTATTTCGTCTATTTGGTGAAGTCACATTTTCTAGAATTTTCCTGGTGTTTGTGAATGTTTATCTCTACACGTTGAAGAGTTAGGTATTTATTGTAATTTTTGTAGCCTGATTTTGTTTGTACTCATCCTTCTTGAGAGGGCTTTCCAAGAACTAAAAGAGGATTGAGGGTTGTGATCTAAGCCTATAGTCATCTCAACCATTTGAGCAGTAGTGGGCGCCCTAATCCCAGGAACCCTCCAACTTTGCAGGTGCCTAGATCTACAGCCTTAATGGACCTGGGCTTGTGTAAGATAAGGGAGATTTTCCTGGGTTACCAGGCCAAATCTCTTGCTCTCTTCCCTCTATTTTTTCCAATCAGAAGGAGTTTTCATGTTGGACTTCCTGGAGTTGAGGGAGTGGAGACACAGTCATTCCCATTGCAACCATATCTGGCAGTGTCTGGTCACACATGAAGCCTTGCAGACCACAACCATCCTCGGGCTCACCCAGTGCTCTTGTCTGCCTTGGACAACCAGCTGTGACACACAATCAGACTGAGCAAATTGAGCTATATTCTGCCCCGTGGGAGACACAAAACAAGGAGGGTGCTCTCGGCTTGGAGAGACTCTCCCAGCTTTGGACTCAGCTGATGGAGACACTGGGTTCATCCAAAGTCACCTATGTGGATCTTGTTCAGTGCATTCTGCTACCCTCACTCTGGCAATAGGACA
>NW_007249242.1:0-428 GCF_000164805.1 Carlito syrichta
AGTTATCCCACTTGTCCTGCATACTGGTGAAACTTAAATGAGGAAATACACAATAAAATTCACTTAATCCTCTGGAAAGAAGATGAGGAGGTAAGAATTTAAGGTAACTAAAAATGAGTTTACAATCTTCAGAGAAAGGAACTTAGAGACACTTTGTTGAAGTGGAATTTCCAGAATTACAAGGAAGGAAAAAAGATAAGAGTAGGAAGGGAGATTAAAGAATGGGGTGGGGAAAGGTTATTTATTAGGGCAGAAGAAAAATAAGTCAGAAACTTTCACTGACAGGAAAGACTTGTTGAGCTTAGATTTCAAAAAGAGACACCATATGAAACTTGAGGGAAGTGGGCAACATGCAATAAGATACTGATATTCATAATTCAGCAAGTTTTTGTATTATTCATTAAAAAAACTTGAAACATACATCCAAC
>NW_007249242.1:1119-48733 GCF_000164805.1 Carlito syrichta
TGGCGTGCCAAGTACTGTGAACTATAGGAAACTGGAAGCCCTCAGAAGCAAAGTCTGTGTCTGACTTTCTGCTCTCCAGTCTCCTGCTCCCCTCCCCCTAAGCAAGACACAAGAATCCAGAATTCCTCTTCTCTAAGGCAGGCCACGTAAATTAGAAACCTCTTCCCCAACGACAGCCAGAAAACCTAGAAAGGTCACTCTCCCTCCTCCCTTGAAAACTATCATTCCAGAGGGATCTTGCCCCATACCATGGAATAAAGAAATGTTACACAGAAAGGCCAAGAAGACTTTGAACAGATAGGCCTTGCTGAGTTTCCCCTATCTCTGTCTATTATCCTTTGGTACAATCGCATATGTACACGGTTGTCCATTCATCAAATCTAAAAACAGAGTTTTTCTTGAGTCTTCATTTCTGAAGGCTCCCATGCCACATAAAACTTTGATTAAGTAAATCTGTTACATCACTTGCTAACCTGTCTTTTGTTATAGGAATGTCAGCTGTGACCCTTATGTTGGGTGAGGAAAGGTATCACACCTTTTCTGTCTCTGTATAAGATACTGCATCAGATAGGTCATTTTTACCAGCTAGATTAAAAATGTATGTCATTATCTAAAAAGGGGAACTAACAAGAATAGGTGGATGGCATTCTTTCAGGGATTGTGCCAATCTCTGAAACCTAGAAGCATATGACCAACTTAATCATCTCCAGAATTCAAAGTATAATTTGTAAAACATTTCAATTAAATAAAACTTGTTTTATAAAAGAACTTAAAAAATGCTTAGAGCTATATGTTCATAACACTATAAAATATGTAGCTATTGCCATATGTCCAATCATTATGTATATAATTTCTAACTCAAAAAATAATATATAAAATGGATAATTTCTGCATTCAATTCAGGATATTTACTTATCTTCAAACAAATCCCGTAACTCCTTAGATTAACAATTCCTGCTTTAGAATCTCACTTCTTTTGGGAGGCCAAAGATATAAATTTCGGCTCAATTACTTCTCTTTATTTGCCAGCCTTAGCCACAAGGGACTTGGGATAATTCAATGTCAACCTCAAAGAAAAAATTTGCCAGCACTGAGGATATTGAACATAATACCATATACTAAAGGCTTAAAAGCAGATAATTCTAACAGTGTGGTCCTTAAATGTGTTTCTGCAATACTAGAACTAGTACAATATATAGTCTTTCAAAGGTAACAACTTTGAAGAGGACAAACTTCTGTTAGGTGAAAAATGAGTCACCTAATTTTATAAGCATATCTTGTGAGATTAGCTCTTACAGTCAGTACAGAACATGATTTAGAACAAGATTGACCTGTAAGAACTTTGTGAACCTAGTTTTCAAAAAAAATTAAATAAAAGCCACCAATAATTGTCTGCCACTCTTTTCTATTAAATTCCATAGATATTCATCTTTTGAAAGGTATGAACAAACAGAACAATTGAGACAAAGAACCAAGAAACACCTAAAGTTCAATCAGCAACGGCCCTCATTTTAGCCAAACTGATTTTGCAGTGAATTTTTATTTTAACAGTATATTTAATTTAAAACTATTCTAGATTATAACTTACTTGCTTGGAAAAAAAATTATTAAGGTCTAACAGATAGAATGTCCCTAATAGCTTGATCAGTAGGAATTGCTCAATTTCATTATCTCGGGATATATATATTTTAAAAGAAAAGACTATATAAGACTACATATCTATATAAATACATATCTTTTATATATAGTCACATATATATCTTTCAAATGAAAGGACTACTTTTTAAAGGGTTAGGGCTTAACAATGTTGACATCTTTACCTAAAATACTGTGAAACTGTTAAGTAAATACTCTTAAAAAATTCCTATAATATAAAAAACACTTTTAAGTTTTGAAAATCATTAGAAGCCACAGACATTTGCAAAATAAAAGACTGCAGCAAACCAGTTTGTAGTAGAAACAGATAAAACAGTTTGGATTGCAAAATATTTCTAATCGGACCATGATAAAATGAAAAAATTCATAGGAAGACAAAAGAACAATCAAGACGAAGATAAGGTTATTTATGAGTGTGGGGACAAGAATATTTAAAAATGTGAGAAATGTACAGACATCGGTAGTTGCGAGATGGGGGAGTTGCTGGAGTAGGGTAAATCTTAAATTAAGAGACTCAAGAGGATTGACTATGTCACTCTCAGACGAGAAGAATTCACTGATGAAAACGCTGGCTTGCCTCTCCTTTGGTGTTGCAACAGTTGTATTTTTCCATTCTTTGTGAAACTTGGAGATTACTCTTCGCAATTCTCTTTAGCCAAGAATAGTATTTTAACAATTCTGCCAACGCGGCAATCAGGTGGGCAAAGGGAAAGAAAGACAGTGAAGAAGCCGGGGAAAGCAAGGGATGCTGGCTAGAGACTGTGAGAGATTACAGTCAGCAGCGATGTGTCAGGAGGGATGAACAAATCCAAATTAGAACAGCTGAGCAGTAGTGGGGCAGGAGACAGGAAGGGTCCGGAGGAGAACAGTAAACACGGGCAGGAGTGGAAGAGCAAGCGTGTGTGACCCAGAACCAAGGGAGGTAATCAAAAGGAGGCAGCCGACCTGAGGAGCTGTGAGGGTGTTTAGGATCAGCCCGCCCTCCCGTCCTACTTTTTCCTCCTGTTGGAAAGGCAGTCACCTGGAGTGTGAGTTCCGGAGGGACTCGATCAGGCGCTGCTTCTGCTGTTGGAGGCTGGTGAGGCCACCGGGAGACCCAGTTGTGGAGGAGGAGGCGCTCTTGCTTAGGGGAAAGAGCCAGCTCATTCTCCTCGGGTCCCCGGGCCCGAGGCCCTAGGAGGCTCTGGCCTGCTTCTCCCAGCTGCTCAGCCCGGCTGTTCTCCAGCGACAGAGGGGCGGGCTGGCACGCCCGCGGCCCAAGCGCTGGGGGGACCGCGTCTCCTCTAGGCAAGCCCGGCCCGAGCTCCCAGGGTCCTGGGGGACATGCTATAACCGCGGCGGCTGGAGAGGGGCAAGTTGGCGTCCGGGACAGGCAGACCCCACCTCCGCGGCCCAGACGCCCCAGCCAGCCACTCAGGCAGCCTGACCGCCCAGCGATCCACCACCCCAGCCGCCGTCCCCTGCGTGTCCCGCCCCCTCCCGCGCGCCCCGCCCCTTCTGCGTGGCGTGTCATCATCTGGCGCCCCCGCCGGAACGTGTGAAAAGCGACGGCGCAGCACGGTGCGGCGCAGCTCCGGCTCCCCTTTCCCCCTTGCTGGGCGAGAGGTGTCTATGGGGCACCCGCTGCCGCCGCCGCCGCTACCGCCGCCGCCACCGCTGCCGGGTGCTGTCTCTATGGCGAGGAGGAGAAGGAGGAGCGCGAGCTCAGAGATACAAGTAGATCTTGCATCTGCTGCAGCCCTGCGGGGGGAGGGGCGGGTTGGGGAAGTAGAAAGGGGGCGGGAACGGTGAACCTTGAGAGGGTGCGCGATGGCGCCAGCGGAGAATGCGGCTGGCTGAGGGAAAAGCTGCGGGGAGGGTGACAGGGGCTGGGGGTTTGTCGGGGGGGGGGGTTGGCGCGGAGTGATGACGTAAAGGCTTTGTACCTGGGGCTAGGATGTGGGACGGAAATGGGGAGAGGAGGGCGGTGGCCTAGGGCCTCAGCTACTCGTAGCCCCTCTTGCCGCAGTGCTTGGGAGTCAGTCTAGTTCCAGTAAATGCTGTCAGCACCTTCGCTCTGGCTCTCTCCCAGGGAAGAGAGTTCTCTTTGACTTGAATGCCAGTATGCCGGTCTCTCGTTTCTCGGAGATGTTATCTCCAGTGATGGGAAGGCCTTTGGTGCCTCTTCGGGGCTATGGAACTGCAGTAGAGAGGTGGAGGAAAGCAACGTTAAGCTACAAGGTCTTTCCGTGTGTGTATGTGTGTGTGTGTGTGGAGAGTTGTAAAGGAGGGGTGTTCTAGATCTCCTTTAGTTTCTGAGAGTACTCGAGGTTACATTGGTGACCTTTCAGAGCTTAGAAGGTAGTCACAAGACCCTCCTCTTTTACCCTTGTTATAGTTTTTTTTGTTGTTGTTCACATGTATGTGTGAAATGTAGGAGCATTTGGAATTTCCCTGCCCAAGGAAATCTGTTGCCTTCTTTCTCCCTTCTGCAGTTGCATTGGTGACCTTTCAGAGCTTAGAAGGTAGTCACAAGACCCTCCTCTTTTACCCTTGTTATAGTTTTTTTTGTTGTTGTTCACATGTATGTGTGAAATGTAGGAGCATTTGGAATTTCCCTGCCCAAGGAAATCTGTTGCCTTCTTTCTCCCTTCTGCAGTTGCAGTCATTCAGTTTCTGTGGTTGTCACTTTTTTCTCAGAAGGAGTGTTTTGGAAAAATTATTTTACTTTTGTCCCCTCCAATCTGGTTTGAATAAATTCTAGTGAAGCAGATTTTGTAATTAAGTCAGATTTTGAATATTTTGTTATGAAGAGTTAACACAAATATCTTTGTCATAGCAACTTTGATCTTGTCACATGTATGTAAGTAATTTTCCATTTCTATCTGGAAATGAATAGCTTCATAAAGTTCTATGCAGAAGGTTGTTTGAACTCAGCAAGCTTTAATTAGTGGAAAGTTATACAAATATAATTAGTATGTAGCTTAAAAACACTACTTCTAAACTTTGATTTTATTATAAATCAAGGAATTTAAATAAATAACCTCTTAGGTTTCTACCAGGTCAATTATTCTGTGATTCAGATTTCTGATATAGCTGGTCTTTTTTTGGTTTTTGTTTTGACAGGTACATAAATAAGATACATAAATATTTTATGAAACAAACTTCAATCAAGTGTAACATTTTGATGCTTGGCATCTAGACTTCCTTGTGCCCTCACTATGCCAGCAGCAACTGTAGATCATAGCCAAAGAATTTGTGAAGTTTGGGCTTGCAACTTGGATGAAGAGATGAAGAAGATTCGTCAAGTTATCCGAAAATATAATTACGTTGCTATGGTATGCCCATGACTGAATCTTTAAATGCTTCTTACAAAGGAGGAAGAAGAAATTTTAAAATCTTAAAATCAGTCCTTCTGGTTGATTTTTAGAGATTCATTTAATCATGAAAATAGAAAATTTTTAATAACTTCCAGCCCAAAATCATGGGTTTGACATGTTGGGTTTATTATTTATTGCAGTGAGGGAAAACACTTTGGGATCCATGGGGCATTTGAATAAGAGAGTGTTAGAAAGGACTTAAAGATTTGGGCTTGTGTCAGGTGGTTTTAGAGAATGCTTAAGAAAGCAGGGCTTTGCTGTGTTGTTGTGTATTGGATGCTGTCAGGAAGCTGGGGTAATTCTGTGATTGGGTACCTTAGTAAGTGTTAAATGAGAGAAGTAACGGTCATTTATTTAGCTGGGATTGGGTTATTTGGTCACTTTGTGTTTTGATATTGTTTATTTTTTTGTCCTTGTTCAGACATGATTACAGAGTGGCCTTATCTAATGTTGAAGTTCTCTGAGATCGCTTATATTCAACAGGAGAACATTAGGGCCTAGCTATGAGTGCCAGGTCAGTTTCCAGATCTGCCTGATAGTACCAGATAAACTCCTAGAAGCCAGGGAGTTCCCAGCTATCTTTCTCAAACAAAGTCAGATCTTCCAGTGAAACATTGCTGGTCTGCAATTTTTTAAAAAAATTGTGATTGGAATCCCATGAACATACTGTGCTAATAAGCAGCTCTGCTCTTGTACATAGTGTACATTCTGCCTAGACTATCTAATCAGTTAATTACTTTTCTTCTTTACTGTTATACCTCATATATCTCTTGCAGCTATTCTACTGTTTTCTATATCCACTAGATTATTGTTAGCTCATAGAGCAAGGGGTTAGTGTCTTAATCATCCTTTCTCTCCCCACACCTAACATAACACATCAAATGAAATGGTTGTTGAATTGGACTGAATGAAGTATTCATTTCTTTACTGTTCCATAGTGACTTTCTTTTTTTTTTTGAGTTGGAGTCTCACTCAGTTGCCCAGACTGGAGTGCAGTGGCCGCTCCCGGCCACCGCAGCCTCGACCTGCTGGGCTCCGGCAATCCTTCCACCTCAGCCTTTCGAGTAGCCGGAATTACAGGCATGCACTACCACGCCCGGCTGCTTTTTTGATTTGTTGTAGAGATGAGATCTTGCTGCCCAGGCGGGTCTCGAACCCGCGGGCTCAGGCAATCCACTCACCTCAGCCTCCCAAAGGCGCGGGATTACAGGCTGAGCCACCGAACCCGGCTCATAATGACTTTATATTTAGTTTGTGTTCTTAGATAGCCCTAACTTGAATTATAATACTTAACTCAGTTATTTTTAATACAAATAAATATACTTCTTTGGGGATGGGCAGGTTGATTGGTTAAAATATGAATATTTGTACATACATAATGTACTACTTAATAAAGGTGTACTTACTTATAATTAAAATCAAAATTTTTTTTTATCCAAAGAATTCATAGTGATCATTTGTTCCTCAGATGATAAGGAGTGACATTAGAAGAGTGTTAACATCCTACAGGAATGAGTAGGTGGCACACAGTTCTTGACAACATGCTTTCTGTGGATTATAGAGAGAATACTGTTTTAGCCAAATAAATTAGGAGGCTAATTATGCTTTTCTTGGATAGTTTTGAAAGAAGCATTTTTCGTTCTAACTAGTTCTTAAGAAACTTGGGTTTAGCACTGGAATATTGTGAGCATAGTTTCACATACCCCTTGGAATACATGAATTTATTATTTTTCCGCTTCCTTGAATATTGAGTGTTTGGTTGCATTTATCATTTGCACCTCATACATAGTAATTTTTTTATTGATACCATATTTGAAGTAAGAAAAGGTCATTATAGAGTTTTATTTTATAGTTCTAAAAATAATGCTCTTGGTAGCTAAAAGTTACTCTAATTGAATATGAATTTGTAAAATTTCATGTATAACAGGATTCTTTGACTTGCATTAAAAATGAATTATTGTAATGATTTGTGAATTGTGGATGTGACTGTTCAGTGAATAATGAATCTTAAAATCTTTTTACAGGACACCGAGTTTCCAGGTGTGGTTGCAAGACCCATTGGAGAATTCAGGAGCAATGCTGACTATCAATACCAACTATTGCGGTGTAATGTAGACTTGTTAAAGATAATTCAGCTAGGACTGACATTTATGAATGAGCAAGGAGAATACCCTCCAGGAACTTCAACATGGCAGTTTAATTTTAAATTTAATTTGACGTAAGTGGAAATCAAATATATACTCAAACTTGTTTTTTGGTTTAATTTTAGGAATTGATTTTCCTCAAATATAGCAGAATTCTAAGTGAATTTTGTATAATTATCCTGGAAATATCTAAAATTTCAAAAGCTTAGGTTTCTTTTTTACTATAGGACCAAAAAAATAGGATAATGAAGATTTTTAAGTTCAAATATTTTGATTTTTAGAGATGAGCTATTTAAAATATGACTGCCACTGTTTGTGAATTTGGAAAACTTTGGGTGTTGAAAATATTTCTTGAGCAAAAATAATCTTACCACATTAGTTTTACTTTCAGACTTTGTGTGTGCAATTTCAATTATAAATGACTTTGTTGTAATATTTATCCTTGTGAAGAGATTTTTATTGTAGTCATTCTCCAGTTTATGAGTAGATTGCATATCAGATACAAAAAGATATTTCTTGGAACCTTGGGTCCTTTTTCCTTTCAAATCAATGTTATAAAATGGTCATGTTCTCACATCAGCCTACAAAACCTTTCTTAATTTACATATAGGAAAAGTCGTAGTATCCTTGAACCCTGTGTGTCTAGTTTGACAGAATCTACATTCTGACCTAAGCCCTGGGTCTGAACCCAGTTTCCTCGGTTAGAGTCCTTCTAACTGATGGAATTAATCTTGATAGCCAAGGATAGTTTGGGAAATAAAATATGTAATGTATTTTAAGTACAGCAGTCCTCAAAATAATACCATTTTGTTCAACATTGTTTCATTGTAATATTGATAACAGAATGAAATCAGTTTCCGACTGGGGCCACTATCTGTTTGGAGTTTGCACATTCTCCTCGTGACTACGTTGGTTTTCTTTGGGTTCTCTGATTTTCTCCCACATCCCAAGGCTGGTGCATGCTAGGTGAGCTGGTGTGACTAGGTTGTCCCAATGCAAGTGAGTACAGGTATGTGAGTGAGTGCATCCTGCCATGGAATGGGGTCCTGACCAGGGTCAGGTTCCAACTTGTGCCCTGAGCCCCAGAATAGACTCCAACCACTCTCGATCCTCAGTTGGAATAATGGGGTAAATAATTATCTTACTTGTTTTTATTGTTTTAAATATTTGTGTAGCTCACATTTATTTAATATTAGATGTATTTTGGTCTTTATTTAGAAGTTTGGTGGTGTTTTTGTGACCAGAAATATGCCACAGAAACTTCAGTCTTGATTATGTCATCTAGCTTGTGGTAAAATTGGTTTCCCCATTCATCGTTTGCCTTAAAGTCACAGTTTCCAAGAACCTATTGGTGATGTTAAGTGAGTGTGTTGCTGTATTGCATTGTCCTTCTATTTGACAACTTGCTTTTATGTAGTATGATCTAATATCAATTTGAAAAATAGTAAAAGAAGCTATCAGACAATTAATGGTAGAATTCTTTGTTTCTGTTCTTTGTTGAATAATGTCCTATTTAACATATGAGATGTAATGAAAAGCAGGCTGATGGTTTTATAGGATAGTGGTGTTCATGGTACAGTAATACAGCTTATAATTGCACTACATTTAGCCTGCCTCTTTGTTTCACACTATTGGGTTTAATAGTATACTCTCCAGAACCTTATAAAGGGTAAAGCATACTTATCTCCGCTCAAACTGATAACCTTTTATAAATACTATAGCTCTGAAACACTGTGAATTGCTTTCGATCCTTTCCACAAATGTAGCCCTTTAAAAAAATTAGTTCTTTACTACTTCATTTGCTTCATGTTAATTTTTTCTTCAAGCTAATCATTAGAACATTGCTTTTAAATTAGATACTGTTGTGATCTCAGTACATAAGTAATTAGTAATCCATCAGCATCTCAGTTTGGGTAAAACTGACAGTTTTCTGGAAACATCTTTGTTTAATAACAACTGCTTTCTCTAGAATAGGCTCTGAACAACATTTTTTCTTTCTTACACAGAAAGAACTGCTGTAGTTTTACTACCAAGTTTTGCTATCATTTATGCTAATGTCAGGAGATTTTTAAGGAGAAGAATATAGTGGAAAACATTCCATAGAAAGTGTCATTTGGAAGATAAAATCAGTCCTGCCTAATGTAGAGAGAAAGCACCATCAACATAATATTTTAAAGACAGGCGAAAATTTATTCTTGTGAGTGCCTAGAATTCATTGTGTCAGCTATAATGTGAGACACCAGGGATATGTTATTGAGGAAAGTTGGCCATGGTCTTTATAACTTAGTGTTTCTGTAACTCTTCTGTCTGCTTTCTACTGCCAAAGTCCAAGAATCAGAATTGTTAAACACTAATCAGTGTGTGGGAATTCTTTCCAAACTGAATTTGGAATTGATGTGCCCATGAAAATTGAAGTGAAATGTTGATGGACTGTGAAGAAGAAAAGCAGTCTGTGGACAGAATTCACTGACAAGTCAAAAAGAATGAAAACAAATTTTTAAAAGAGAGCCACCACTTTTGGTGATTGCTATAATTCTTCAGATTTGAGAGAATCATTCTAATAGAATAGTAGAAATTACAGGGGGTCTCAGGTTCAGTGTTAACAAAAAGGAATCCATTACTTCATTTGGGAAATGAAGGAAAATGGCAGTGAAAAGAAGGAGAAGAAGAGTACTGTAAGTGGAAGAGAAAGCAGAATCGAAAGAACAGTGGTTTTCATTTTGTTTTACAGATATTGCATAGGCATATTTGAAGATTAAGGAGTTAGTTAAGGAGTTGTAAACTGTTATGGATAAGGGAACATTCATTTGACAAATCCTTTGAGCAGTTGTGTGGAATAGCATGTGAGGTATTGGTAGCAATTAGCTTGGGACAATGAAGCAAGCTATCTGAGTCTAAATGAAAAAGATCTTAAGACAGATGGGTCTATGTAAAGACAAGAATGTTGATGGTCTGATATTTCTTTGTAAAGCAAGTGTGGGGTGAAGCCATATGCTGACGGTAAACTGTTATTGGAAGCTTAGAGAAAAAGGTATTAACCAAGTCTTTGCTATTTTGGTATAAGTTTCTCCAGCTGTGCTTAAGAGCAAGAGTAGAAGTTGTGGAAGACTGAGGTGACAGAGTTAACTAATAATAGAAGAGTTTTTTGTTACTCCAAGGATGTTAGATTATAAAGAAGTCTAAGATGAGAAAAGGATAATAGAGGAAGAGAGAGGCTAGAATAATTAAAAGAATGGTAAGTTTAATAATTGGGGATAAAAGTGACTGTTAAAGAATTTGTGGTGTCAGAAGAAAAGTTAGAAGTCTTAGATTTGGCATAATGTCATTCATTCATTGTTTTGACAACTCAGGAAGTGACCATTTTGGTCCCTGCTGTTGAAGATCAATGTGAAGTAATAAATAATGAAATACGTTCTTAGGTATGAGATAGAAGTTGCTGAGAGAGAAAAGAACCTTTTAAGTCATGTAGTAAGTTGGATTTTGAGGAATAGACAGTAGATGACCATAGATAAATGGTTTGAAACTTCAAATTGTAAGAATTAGAGAAAAGATATTGAGCAGTGCCAAGTCTAAAGAGATTTGTGAATTTTCTTTCTTCCTGTCTAACGTTCTTTCTGTCATTGAATTTGAGAACTGAAAAATGATGGTGACTCTTTGGGGAAAGATGGAAGGGAATACAGTGCTCTGTGAGAGTCAGTTGACTTGGTTGGAGAGGTGATGGAAGTTAAAAATAGATTTGCGCCTTTTATATCCTGTGAAACAGTTAATTTCATGGAGCATTGTTAATATTTGTCTGTTTAATATTCTTAATATTTGTATTGGTAGACACTTCTGACTTTTAAACTGCTTATTTAGGCTAGTTAGGCAACAGGTTTTCTTCTAGTAAATTGCAGCTTTATGCTTGTTATACTCTATTAATATAAGATGTCCAGTATAAAGTTGGCTATGTATGTTTGCTTTAGATACAAGTATTGATCAAGTAAAAAAATATGCTTAACTTGGGCGAGGGGATGCTTATTTGAAGCTTTAAAAATCTGTTTAAATTCTGGAATTTTTTTTTTTTGAAAATGCACTTTAAATGATAGAACTTTGGATTTTTTTTTTTAAATTGTGGTCAAATACACATAACAAAATTTACCATCATAACCATTTTCAAATATACAGTTCAGTACTGTTAAGTTTTTTCACATTATTGCACAGCTAGTCTCCAAAATTTTACATCTTGGAAAGTTGAAATTTCATACCTATTAAATGACAACCTTCCTATTTCTCCTTTCTCCAACTCCTGGCATCCATGAATTTACTTTCTGTCTCTTTGAATTTGACTTTTTCAGATACTTCACATGAGTAGTAATCATGTACTGTAAGTCTTTTTGTGACAGACTTATTTCACTTAGCATAAGGTTTTCAAGGGTCATTTATGCTGTAGCGTGTGTCAGATTTTCCTTTTTAAGACTAAATATTTGGGTTGCTTCTACCTTTTGGCTATTATTAATAATGCTGCTAAGAACAAGAGTATACACATATGTTTTGAGACCCTACTCTCTTAATTCTTTTGGGTATATATCCAGAAATGGGATTGCTGGGTATATAGTAATTCTATGTTCAAATTTTTGAGGAATCCCTGTACTGGTTTCCATAGCAGGTGCACTGTTTTACATTCCCACCAATAGTGCACAGAGTTCCAATTACTCCACATCCTTGCCAACACTTGTTTTTGTTTTGGGGGAGTTTTTTTTTTTTTTTGAGTCGGAGTCTCACTCTGTCGCTCAGACTGGAGTGCAGTGGCCGCTCCCGGCCACTGCAGCCTCGACCTGCTGGGCTCCAGCAATCCTTCCACCTCAGCCTTCCGAGTAGCTGGAATTACAGGCACACGCTACCACACCTGGCTGATTTTTTGATTTATTGTAGAGATGAGATTTTGCCAAGTTTCCCAGGCAGGTCTCGAACCTGCAGGCTCAGGCAATTCACTCACCTTGGCCTCCCAAAGTGCGGGAATACAGGCTGAGCCACCAAGCCCGGCCTAGGGTTTTTTTTTTAAAATAACAGCCTTCCTGATGGGTGTGAGGTGATCCATTTCTCTAATTAATCATTAGTGGTGTTGAGCATCTTTCATATGCTTGGCCATTTGGATATCTTTGGAGAAATGTTCACTCAAGCCCTTTCCCATTTTTTAGAGTTTTTTTGCTATTGAATTGTAGGAATTCTTTAGATACTCTTTTTTTTTTTTTTGAGTTGGAGTCTCACTCTGTCGCCCAGACTGGAGTGCAGTGGCCGCTCCTGGCCACTGCAGCCTTGACCTGCTGGGCTCCGGTGATCCTTCTGCCTCAGCCTTCCGAGTAGCCAGAATCACAGGCATGCACTACCATGCCTGGCTGATTTTTTAATTTATTGTAGAGATGAGGTCTTGCCAAGTTGCCCAGGTGGGTCTGAAACCCGCAGGCTCAGGCAATCCACTCACCTCGGCCTCCCAAATCGCGGGATTACAGGCTGAGCCACCGAGTCCGGCTTAGGTATTCTGAATATTAACTCATTATCTGGTATATGATTTGTAAGTATTTTCTCCCATTTCATAAATTGCCTTTGACAAGCAGAAGGATAGAACTTCTTATTTCTAAGTAGAGTGCCCAAGGTAAAACTCTTAATTTTTCACTGAATTCACATTTCTGATTACCAGAATCTTCTATTCGCTGAATAGGGATGAAACAGATGGAACGTCACTTATTTTCTGTTTTTTTTCAGTCTATGCTTGTCATGTTTTGAAGCAGAAACTGGTTCATTTAGGAAGTTTTTTCTCGTTCTCTGCTGAGATGTTTAAAGAGGTCAATTTATATGATGATTATTCATGGAGAAGCTTATTTCAGTTCTGTGGGCATCTAATTTGGGAATCTTAGTCAGAGTAGCTTTTATGAGATATTTCTCATTCTCACCCAGAATAGGCATTGGTATACATCATGATGTCCAACTACTAATTGGTTAATTAGAGTTTTTGAGTTGTCGGAGATTACTGTGAGAATACTCTGTTTCATACCACTTGTAGTCTGGGTCAGTTTTTTGTTTTTTTTTTAATAACTGAGTTTTTGTCCTAATTTATCTAAGCTAAGTATTGGCTCAACTGTAGGTACCATAAAAATCCTATAAACTATAGTATAGAATGTAGTAATTAGTATGCTTCCTTACCAAATTTATTTTAGTTATAGGAAGAATCTCTAATTATTTGTATATATTATTTTTCTCATGTAAGATTAATACCTTTTGGTAAGAAATTTAAAACATTCTAGATAAGCATAAAGGAGAATTAAAGTTAGTTATAATTTGATGTCTTTTATATAAAAATATAATGTTGTCTAGTATTATCTGTTATTTTACATTCAGCACTTTCTCCCCTACACTAATTTAGACACTAATGTGAATCTAAAATCTTTCCATGTCTTTTATACTCTCATTTTTAATGATGACCTAGTTAGTGTTCCTTTGTATGGTCTTTTTGTTTCTTTTTAATTTTATTTTTAAATTTTATTTTAAAGATGTGGAGTACAATTCAGGACTAGGTAAACAAGTGGTCATCGTACAGGTAATTTTGGGCCTCTCTTTGATCCTCACTTTGCCTGGTTTGTGATCAGGTACCCTTACAGATGTATCGTCCCGCCCCCACCCCAGCAGTATCCCACTACTGCCAATCTCTTTCTTACAGTATTATGGTAAATATTCAGGGTCCAACTTGTGAATGAGAACATGTGATACTCTGTTCTTTGTTTCTGTGATAGATCACTGAGTATGATAGACTCTAAATCCATCCAAGTTGCTGCAAAATCCGTATGTTTGTCCTTCTTCATGGCTGTGTAATGTTCCATCGTGTATATATACCACATTTTTTTATCCAGTACAGTTTCAGTGGGCAGCACGGTTTGGTCCGTGTTTTTGCTATTGTGAATAGTACTGCAAGAAACGTGTGTGCGGGTATCTTATTTGTAGAGTGATTTGAGTTCCTCCAGGTATATTCCCAGTAGGGGAATTGCTGGGTCATATGGAAGGTCAATGTCTAGTTCTTTTAGAAATCACCTCACTGTTTTCCAAAGAGGTTGCACTAGTTTGCATTCCCACCAGCAGTGCAGAAATGTTCTCTTTCTCCACATCCTTGCCAGCATCTGTTGTTTGTTTTATTAATGATGATTTTTACTGGGGTTAGATGATATGTCAGTGTGGT
The DNA here is from genome assembly GCF_000164805.1 of Carlito syrichta. Lineage (NCBI taxonomy): Eukaryota > Metazoa > Chordata > Mammalia > Primates > Tarsiidae > Carlito > Carlito syrichta. The sequence continues at coordinate 15,486 of NW_007249242.1, forward strand.
TTTGATTTGTATTTCTCTGATGATTAGTGAGACTGAGCACTTTTTTCATGTGTCTGTTGGCTGCCTGTATACTTTCTTTTGAGTAGTGTCTATTCATATCTTTTGCCCACTTTTAAATGGGGCGTTTATTTTGTTCCTTTAGACATGCTTGCATTCCTTATAGATCCTGGCTGTTAGACCTTTGTCAGATAAACAGTTGACAAGTATTTTTTCACAGTCTGTGGGCTGTTCCCTCACTCTCTTGATGGTTTCTTTGGCTTGCAGAAGCGTGTCAGTTTGTTGAGGTCCCACCTGTCTATCTTTTCCCTCATGGCATGGGCACTTGGGGTTTTGATCAGGAATTGGTTGCCAATTCCAATTCCCATAGGGTGTCTCCTGCATTTTCTAAGGTTCTTATAGTTTGATGTTTTAAATTTAGGCATTTGATACATTTAGAGTTGCTTTTGTGTATGGTGTTAGGTAGGGGTCCTATTTCAGTCTTCTGCTTGTGATCAGCCAGTTTTTTCAGCACCATTTTCTGAATAGGTTGTTGGAGACTTTGTCGAAGAAGAGTTAGTTGAGAAACTGAGGTTTTGCTTCTGGAATCTATCCTGTTCTATTGGTCCGTATGCCTGTTCTTGTACCAATAGCAGGCTGTTTTGATTATTGTAGCCTTATAGTAAAGTTTAAAGTCTGAAAGTGTGATACTTCCTGCTTTGTTTCTTTTGCTAAGGATTGTTTTGGCTACTCATGGTTGTTTATGTTTCTGTATGAATTTCTGTATTGTCATTTCCAGGTCTAAGAAGAATGATGTTAGTAATTTAATGGATATTAATCTACATCTGTAGATTGCCTTTGGTAAGGTAGACATCTTAACAACAGGGTTAATTCTTCCTATCCATGAGCATGAAATATTTTTCCATTTGTGTCTTCTTAGATTTCTTTGAGGAGTACTTTGTAGTGTTCATTATAAAAGTCTTTTGTGTGGTCTATTCTAAGCCTGAAGTCAGTCTATCATTGCTAGATGTTTTGAGTGTTTCTGATTTTGTAGTATTACAGTTGTGGTACAGTGGACTTCTTTTTTGTTAACTCTTTGACTATATCCATGAGTTTCATCCCAGAGGACAAAAGAATATAAATATAATTACAAGATCAAAAGTTACTTAAAATGTAAGATCCTTTAGATGTAAAGTTTAATATACAGAATTTGATACTATCTTACAGGACAGTACTAATTTATAGGCTTGCTAGCAGTATAAGAGAGCTGTCAGAAGATAAAAGATGATTGTAATGAGCATGTTTTTACAAATTTACATTATTTTCCATAGTTTTAAAATGCCTTAAAGTTAGTTTCTATACTTTTTAACAAATATTCTATCATATTAACATAATAGGAAAATATTGTTTAAGGACATCTGTCATTTCCTGAATAAGTAACTTTTTTTTCCCAAATAAGTAATTTTTATTTTTTTATCTTTATTATTATTTTTTTTGTTTGTTTTAAAGATGTGGGGTACAACTCAGGGTCAGGTATACAAATGTTCATTAGGCATGTAACCTTGTTGATTAGTTGTGCCCCTCCAGCAGATTTCCACTGTTGCCAGTCCCGCCCCCTCCCTCCCCTGGAGGTTTCCCACTGGTGCCAATTCTTTTCTTATAGTATTATGATAATTGTTCAAGGTCCGCTTATAAGTGAGAACATATGGTACTCAGTTTTTTGTTTCTGTGATAAGTCGCTCAGTATTATAGATTCTAAGTCCATTCAAGTTGCTGTGAAGTTCATAATTTTGTCCTTTATGGCTGCGTAATATCATGTACATGTACCACAATTTTTTTATCCAGTGCTCTAGTCAATGGGCAGCATGATTGGTTCCATGTTATTGCTATTGTGAAGAATGCCGCAATAAACATATATGTGCAGGTATCTTCCATAGAGTGGTTTGAGTTCTGGGTATATTCCCAGTAGAGGGATTACGGAGTCATTTAGAAGGTCGACTTTTAGATCTTATAGGAATCGCCAAACTGTTTTCCACAGAGGTTATATTAGTTTACACTCCTGCTAACAGTGTAGAAGTGCTCCCTTTTCCCTGCATCCTCTCCAGCATCTGTTGTTTTTTAAGTTATTGATGATGACCATCCTTACTGGAGTTAGGTGGTATCTTAGTGTGGTTTTAATTTGCACTTCTTTGATGACTAGTGAGACTGAGCATTTTTTTCCTGTATCTGTGGGCTGCTCATATGCCTTCTTCTAAGAAAGGTCTATTCATATCTTTTGCCCACATTGTAAAGGGCTGTTTTTCAGCATGTTTGAGTTCCTTGTAGATCCTAGATGTTAGGTCTTTGTTCAGACATACAGTTGGCAAATATTTTTTCCCAGTCTGTGGGCTGTCTCCCTGCTCTCCAAATATGTAATTTTTAAAGACTTGTGGAAAGGATAGGATATAAGAAATTATTTAAAATGCTGTCACTTCTTATTTCTCTAGATTGTAAATATTCAGAAAGAGGGAGTAAATAACTTAATTTTCTCATATCCCCTACTACCCTTTAATGGTAGATGGGTTTGGGACCATTTATAAAGATTTAGCCCAGTCCTGGACACCTTTTATGCCTTCAGTATTTTACATTGGTAACTGAAGCTGTTTTGTTTTCAAACCTGTTGAAGTACAGTATGCATGAAAGTATGTATATCATATATATGCAGCTCATTGATTTTTTTTTCCCCAACTTATCACATCCTTGAAACTAGCAGTCAGATCAAGAAATATAACTTAACCGATACCCTGAAATTTTCACTAATATCGTTTTTTAAAGGAAAAGTAGGCTGAATGTGGTCGTTCACATTGTAATCCCAGTACTTTGGAAGGTGGAGGCCAGAAGATCACTTGAGACCAGTAGCAAGAACAGCCTGTGCAGTATAGTGAGACCTCATGTCTACAAATAAAAAATAAGAAAAACTAGCTGGACGTGGTGGCATTTGCTGTAGTCTTAGCTACTTGCAAGGCCGAGGAAGTAGGATAGTTTGAGGCTGCAGTGAATCGTGATCGTCCACTGCACTCTAGTGTCTAGGGTCTAGAGACCCTAACTCAAAGAAAAAAGGAAAAGCAAAAAGTTGTTATTTTATGAACTTAGAAGTCACATTTTAAAATATATACTGTTTCTAGGGTATGGTAATATTTTCAGTATATTCCTATTTTGAGCATTGGTAAACCATTTTTTGGAGACATCCTAACAAACTAAAGAATATAAACTGAATACTCCAATTCTCAGCCAGAATTTTAAAACATTAATATTCTGCTTTGCCTTGTATAGGTGTACAAGTTATTTTCCTCTTTAAGATCCCTTCTATTCATAAATTCTCCATTACAACCACTCTTTATTCACCTTGAAACTCTTTTTATTTCTGTTCTGCTGATTGGTTTCTTTATGTGTTCTGTTTGTTTTATTTATTAATTTATTTTTTTGAGTTGCAGTCTCACTTGTCATCTCTGGCTTGGAGTACAGTGGTGCTGAAAACTTTGTGTCAGTTTTCACATTGGTTTCAGGTCAGGGTTGCTCCCAAGAATTCAGTAGCTACCTTGTACTGTACTCGTCTATTTTTAGACTATAGTTTGAAAACAGATAAATACAGTACAAGATATTTTAAGAAGACTGGGCGCTGTGGCTCAGTCTGTAATCCTAGCACTTTGGGAGACTGAGAAGAGAGGATTGCCTAAGCCCATGGGTTCATGACCATCCTGGGCAACGTGGTGAGGCCTCGTCTCTATATTAAATCAAAAAATTAGCCAGGTGTGGTAGCGCACGCCTGTAGTTCCAGCTACTTGGAAGACTGAGGCGGGGGAATCGCTGGAGCCCAGCAGGTCGACACTGGGGTGGCTGTGAGCGTGCCACTGCACTCTCACCTGGGTGACGGAGTGAGACTTCAACTCAAACAAACAAAAAGTTATTTTAAGAGAGATCTCATTTACATAACTCTTATTAAAGTATATTGTTATAATTGTTCCACTTTATATTATTATTGTCAAGCTCTTACTGTGCTTAACTGACAAATTAAACAAACTTTATGGTAGGTGTGTGTAGTATGTATAGGGAAAAACATAGTATATATAGGGTTGTGTATATCTGGCTTCAGGCAGCCACTGTAGGTCTTAGAATTTATTTCCTGTAGATAAAGGGGGACTACTGTGTGTTTAAATTATGCCAGTGTTCTAGTTTTTACATTAGCATCAAGAGAGTAACTTTGTGCATATACTTATTAGGTATAGGTGTAAACATGAGATACAGAAAGCTGTTTATGGTTATAATGTTGTAGATTTCATTCAGCTACGAATGAATATTTCAAATTAGCATACATCTAAAAATATCTGAGATATAAATGAAAGTAATTTCAAGTTTTAGTTATAAGTAGTTACTATTCTCTGATCTTAGGTGTGATTTGTAATGTCTAAATCAGTACTAGTCTAGTTATAATGAAACAGATTTGTGAGCAGATAAGCTGTCTACATAAAAATACTTTTCACTTTTCTTGTTATATCACTATTATACTGTATTAATTGTGGACTTGGATATAAACATAATGATTTTTTGTTTCTTTTGAAGCTAGGAAAAGTTCCATTTCTTTCCACTATACTTTTTTGTTGTTGTTGTTTTTTGTTTTTGTTTTTTTTTGAGTTGGAGTCTCACTCTGTCGCCCAGACTGGAGTGCAGTGGCCGCTCCCAGCCACCGCAGCTCGACCTGCTGGGCTCCGGCGATCCTTCCACCTCAGCCTTCCGAGTAGCCGGAATTACAGGCATGCACTACCATGCCCGGCTGATTTTTTTTTGATTTATTGTAGAGATGAGGTCTCGCTGCCCAGGCAGGTCTCGAACCCGCGGGCTCAGGCAATCCACTCACCTCAGCCTCCCAAAGGCGCGGGATTACAGGCTGAGCCACCGAGCCCGGCTCCACTGTACTTTTTAATCTACTAATAGTAAATAGTACAGGTGAGGGAAGGTTAAGTTGTGACTGCCACTGTAATATGTGTGCTAAAGAATGCTAGTATTCTAGTATTGTGATTTTTCCTCTTATTATCCACTTGGGTATTAAGAGTTGTTGGGGAGTTCAACACACTGTTTAATTGGCCAGTTTGGATTCAAGTTAAGGGGCTAGATATTAACATCAGGGCCTGTAGATTTTGGACATGAAGATACAACACAAGGGAAGTAATACCATAAGAGCCTGAGATTGTGACATATAAAACATTAAGACCATTTTGGGCTAGTTTTGTTTTTTCTGTTTTTAAAAATAGCGTGCTTCTTGTAGAAAATCTAGAAAATACAGAAAGGTATAAAGAGATGACTACTATTGCAGTTTTTTTTGACATTTCTTCCTGTTTGTTTTGTAGCATATATATATATTTTACATTAGTAATGTACTTTTTTGTACATTATATTGTAAGCATGTTATTAACAGTTCTTTGTAATCATTTAAAACATCTGTACTTTGTCCCATATTTGGACATATCATAACATGCTTGGGCATTCACTATGGTTTGACATTTAGGTTGTGTGCTTTTAAATTTTCAGTCTATTACTTTGCTCTTTAAATAATGACCTGTCTTGATAGATATCTTTGTCCACCATTTTGGTTATTTTACTAGATATAGAGATCTAAACCCAAAGATGTGAATATTTTTAGACTTCACTTATTTATTCAAAGAATGAGGGTATTTTCACAGTCATTAATAAATAAGTGAAACCTAAATGAATCCTTTTATGTATGTGCACACACACATATGCACGTATAGAAAAAAGGGAGATGGAGTTGAGCTTGTTTTCTAGGAAGTTATCCTCATAACTTTCAACTTTACAGGTTGAGGAAAATTGCTATCTTGTTTCACCCATCCAAGTATCAAGTACTAACATTTTTTGCGAAGTTTGTCTTGTGAGAATATTTCACTTTTATTTGATAAGTAGTGAAGGTGCTAATTTTTTTCAAGTTTACAAATTATTTTTATTTTCTCTTGAGGCCTTTGCTGATTTTGGGGGGACATTTTCTGTTATCAGTTTGAGTTCATTAAATCTTTAGTAGCAGTCTCTGTATTTGTGACAGTCTGTATTCCAGTTTATCTTTCTTCAAAGTTAGAAGGAAAAATGTTTTAGCATAAATTTAAATACTAGCATTGGCCATTACTTTGTTAAAGGCCATTACTTTATTCAACTCTGGTGTGTCCATGTAACTCTTTGAGCTATGGCCACCATGTATTCTAGTTTGGGCTCCCTCCCATACCTTGGGGAGGTGAATCTCCTCCTTACTTTCTAAATAAACTATATTTTCCAATCTAAAGAAAAAAAAAACAGGCGTTTATATTTCTAGGAAAGCCAATTTTATTTATAAAAGAAATATCATATATGAGAGTAAGCAACTTGTTGAAAAGGTACTTTATAAACTCATTGATGTTTGTCATGTGTGTTAAGCCAAAAATGGTTAAGGTTGGAGGATGTTTCCAAATTGCTAAATCTTTGACCCATATGTTTAGAATTGTGAATTTGTGTAGTTGGCTAATTGTGTGTAGAAAGGGACAATTTTGATACATTTACTGATTTTAACATACCGGGTGGATTTAGTTTTTGTTTTTAGGATATTACCTGAGAAGGACAGCAGGCATCTACTTTTTTGGAAAACCTTCTTTTATAGACATTTTTATATGGTTTTCATTCATGTTCTGTTGCTATAACTGAATATTTTTCTACCTTAAACTTTAGTTGATTAAACTTTACTGTTGGTGGAGGTTACGTTATTGTTCATTACTGTTCTGAATAGATTGATCCCATATTAATAAGCCAATGCTAGCAATTGCAGCCATTCTTCTATTTTGGCTAAATGGTATTTTAATTACTTTTTAAATATTTTCCTGCATTCATTAGGATTTTTGCAGGTGGGGAATGCAGAGTGGAAAGATTTAAAAACTTGAAATGGATACCACTGGAAAGGGATAGTCTATTGATTTGAGGAACTGAGTCTGAACATTTATTAAGCTTAAATTACTACAGGAAGTTATCTTCATCCTATTTGGAGATTTGCCTCAGCTGCATAAGGTTTTCATCTTTTTCTTTCAGTTTTGTTTCAAATGATAAATTATTCAATCCCTTGAAATTTAAATAAGAGTGCATGAACTTATCTGAATTGAACTACATAAACTATTTAAAACAGAAAAATAAGCCGGGCTCGGTGGCTCAGCCTGTAATCCCGCGCCTTTGGGAGGCTGAGGTGAGTGGATTGCCTGAGCCCACGGGTTCGAGACCCGCCTGGGCAGCGAGACCTCATCTCTACAATAAATCAAAAAAATCAGCTGGGCGTGGTAGCGCATGCATATAATTCCAACTACTCGGAAGGCTGAGATGGAAGGATCGCCGGAGCCCAGCAGGTCAAGGCTGCAGTGGCCGGGAGCAGCCACTGTACTCCAGTCTGGGCGACAGAGTGAGAATCCAACTCAAAAAAAAAAAAAAAGAAAGAAAAGAAAAAGAATGTATAACCTATCTTTGTTTACCAAACTTACTTGATTATAAAATACCTGAGGTACTCATCCAGGTCTGTCATCTTGGAATTATGATTCAGTAGGTCTGGGACTTCAGTGGGACATGGGAATCCATATTTTTGGTACGCTTTGTGGGTGATTTTATCATTGAGCAAATTTGAGAAGTACTGATTTAAATAGTACAATACTCTTCCACTTCATCCACATATTGTGTGATCTGATGATTTAGCATTGAACAAACTAGACAAAAATCATTGCCTTGTTGAAGCTTACATTCTGATTGGGAGAGAGACAGTAAACTAAAGTAACAGCAAATGGAGCATATGGCCAAGAATAATGTGAACCTGAAAAAGGATCTTTTATGCCTTTGGTTGGTTATAGTTGCTGAAGCATACCTTAGTGTGAGCATTGGTACCTGAAGAGTAAGACTCTTTAAAGATTCTTTTTAAAAGTTTTCCTAGGTGAATATTTTATCATAACAAAGCCAATAGAATATGTAGTTTAACTGAAAAAAACTTGTATTGAACTTATATTGATTGATATCTTTCCTAAGTGATTTTCCAGGAGAAAAATTTTGATTTAAAGTGTTTGTTATGGTTCTCCTCTGTTTTTAAGTGTTTCAGTTGATAGCTTTGTAATTTTTCAGACACTTAGAAGTAAATTGATTTGCAAATGATAAACCATAGGATACTTTTTGGCTCAATATTCCCTATTTAGTTTTGTTAAAATATTTAATAGAAATATCTTTTTCTGGCTGGGTATGATGCCTCATACCAATTCCAGCACTTTGGGAGACCGAGGTGAGAGGATTGTCTGAGTCCAGGAGTTCAAGACCAGCCTTGGCAACTTGGTGAGACCTTCTCTCTACAATAAATCAAACAATCAACTGGGCATGGTGGCACATGCCTGTGGTTCCAGCTACTCGGAAGGCTGAAGCAGAAGAATCACCTGAGCCCAGCAGGTCGAGGCTGCAGTGGCCATGAGTGTGCCACTGCACTCCATCCTGGGCAGCTGACAGCATGAGACTCTGACTCAAAAAAAAAGAAAGAAAGAAAGAAAGAAATTTCTTTTTCTAAGTGGTAGAAGCTAGTATTCTTACGGTTTTTAAAAGTAAATGAGAAGTTAAACCAAATGGCAAAGCACAAAATACTTTTCATTTATTCTCAAAAACATGTGTCTTCATTTTTTAAATTTTTATTTATTTATTTATTATTTAGAGTCAGAGTCTCACTCTGTCATCCAGGCTGGAGTGCAGTGGCATGCTCCCAGCAACCGCAGTCTCTACCTGCTTGACTCAGAAGATCTTTCCGCCTCAGCCTTCCAAGTAGCTGGAATTACAGGTGTGCACCATCACACCTGGCTAATTTTTTAATTTACTGTAGAGACAAGATTTTGCCAAGTTACCCAGGCTGGTCTCAAACCTTTTGGCTCAGGCAGCCTTCTCACCTCTACCTTTCAAAGCGCTAGGAATACAGGAGTGAGCCACCAGGGGCAACTCATGTGTTTTCATTTTGATAACTTTTTTGATTTAATATTTTGAATACACATGTATTTGTGCTTGGAAGTTAGAGATGGTTTTCTTTTGAGCTTAAGTAAAATCTTGAAGGATTGGTTTTTATTTAGATTTCCTGGCTTGATTTTAAAAGGCAGTATTCTAGGATTAGGATTTTTGGAAGAAGAAATTACTGCTATTTCAGCAGTCCTTAAGTGGTTTATTGCTTACTGAAGTGTTTGTGAAGGGAAACACTTCCTTTTTCTGTAAGATGGAATGTAGTTTATCTCAGCCACAGGAAATGTGTTCCATTTGGTCTCCTTCCTGGTGCTGCTGAGAGCGTAGGAGCTGGGCTTCATCCCCACACAGTTGGGATGCAGTTCCATCTGGCAACATTACTATGGTTGCAGAAATTGAGAGCCCCTGAAAAGAACTTGTCTATCCCTTTCTTGTCTGTCGCTTTGTAGTGGTAGCCCCTGGAGAGTTCACGACCCTTTTTCAAACACAGTTAAATGTATTTAATGTATGAAAGGCTAATTAAATTGAGTTGATCATAAAGATTAAACTCAATGTTGGATGATTTGAATGATTATTTACTGTTTGGACAGTTTTCTAAAATAATGACCCTTATATTTATGTTGCATTTTTGTTGTTGTTGTTTATATGTAAAACATTGGAATAGTTGGATCCATGTTAGTACTCTGTCTTGTTTCTGCCACTGTAGTTATAGATATAAGTGGGAGAAAATCAGTTTGTGTGAAGTAATGGCACTTTTGAATATTGTCTTTCTCTTTTTCCTGCCAGGGAGGACATGTATGCCCAGGACTCTATAGAGCTACTAACAACATCTGGTATCCAGTTTAAAAAACATGAGGAGGAAGGAATTGAGACCCAGTACTTTGCAGAACTTCTTATGACTTCAGGAGTGGTCCTATGTGAAGGGGTCAAATGGTTGTCATTTCATAGGTAAAAAGATTACATTGAAAATGGCATTTATGTTTTCATTTCATACCTGCTTCACACTACTTGAGTCACTCTATCAGCAATTTCAGGCATAGTTCTAGAAAGAGTTGACTGCGATATAGCTGTCTCCAAACTTATGAGGCTAATGTTGGTCTCCTTAAAGGTTGATTTAATAATGTGGAATCTGTTTTAGTCTGTGAGAGGTATGTTACATAGCGGATAGAGTACAGGCTGGACAAATAGAAATACCTTGGTTTAAATCCATTTGGAATCTGTTGCCATTTGGAATTGGTGTTATTTAGGGTTATTTAACATTTCTAAGGTTTAGTTTTTAATGTTCTACAAGGGAAATAATACGTTTAAAAATTTATTGATGTCTGTAATATGCCAGGCACTGTGATAAGATTCTAGGAATTAAGCTGTGAATAAAACTGACGAAAATCCCTGGCCCCTGGGGTTTGTATTCTGTTGAGTGTAAGCCGACAATTTTTTTGAATAATGAAATGTATATTGTGGTTTGTCTGATACTGATAAGTGCCATCTAGGAAAATAAAAAGCAAAGAAAATGCTAGGGATAGTATGTGGGTAGATTTTAATTTTTTTTAAAGGGTGCTAGAAAAGGTATCCTTTAGAAGAAATATCTTGCAGACTTCTTTCAGTAGTCAAAAATAACATCTTTAAAGCCTCTAGAAAAGTGCTTTATACACAGTAAATTCTCACCAAGTGGTGGTAGTTGTTCTTATGTTATTATAAGTTAGAACTAGATCATTTAATAGAATTTCTAGAAAGAAAATTAGTTGCTATTTTGTGAAAATATACTTCTCACCTGCCATCTCTTTTTTTCTCTTCTCATTCACTTGAACCTGTACCTCAGGAAACTTGAGACTTAAGACTCTGTGAATATAACTTTACAGTTCTTTTTACTTTCCTAAAGATGAGGATACAAAAGAACTGGAATGTATTTTGCTATCCTTTTACTGTATGTAACATAATCTTTCATTTGAAAGAAAACTCAGAAAATACGTGCTAGGCACTGGAGTATTAGGATGAACAAAACAAACAGGATTCATGTCTTCTTGGAGTTTACAATCAGTTACACTCTAAAATATTTGGATATTTATCAAGATATGATAATATTTCATTCCACTAAATATCATTTACTCTTTTTTCATTTTGATCTATAATGAAGTAATAAAGAATAGTTTAAGAACTGTATAATTCCTAAATGCTAATATAATCTTACTCTTAATAGTAGTAAGCAAATGCCATATTGACTTTCTGTTAGAGGTCCTTGAAGGAAATGTAGACAAGGGAAAAAGGGGTGTGTGACAGTAATGAAGGGAGACAGAAAGCTGTGGAAAAGGCCAGACAATAGGGTTAAAGAGGTCTTGATTCGAGAGTGTGGGAGTTTTTTTTTATTATCCAGGATGGTAGTTCTCCTTCTTTATTACCTTCACTTCTTTCATATTCAACATCCTCACTAATAATTTCTCTTGGGGAGCCATACTGAGATAGGAACAGAATTGAAAGGGAAGAGAGTACTTATTAATGAAATTATTTAAGAAAAGTGAAAAAATACTTTGTTAGGGACTTATTCCCTGGACTTTTGAAGTATATGACAACCTTATGTAAAAGATAGAAAGCTTTGCATTAGTTTTGCCTTAGGAATGCTAGTTCTCTTGCTTATTTTGACTTTTTTTTTTTTTTGAGTTGAAGTCTCACTCTGTCACCCAGACTGGAGTGCAGTGGCCGCTCCCAGCCACTGCAGCCTCGACCTGCTGGGCTCCGGCGATCTTTCCGCCTCAGCCTTCTGAGTAGCTGGAATTACAGACATGCGCTACCATGCCCGGCTGAGTTTTTAAATTTTATTGTAGAGATGAGGTCTCGCCAAGTTGCCAAGGCGCGGGTCTCGAACGTGCGAGCTCAGGCAGTCCACTCACCTCAGCCTCCCAAAGCGTGGGATTACAGGCTGAGCCACCGAGCCCGGCTTATTTTAACATTTTTAGCCTAGTATCCCTTCGTCTTTGTTTCTCTGTTTCTGTAGTTATTTAAAATTTTTTTTGAGATATCTGTGGGTAGTCTGATACTCTTCTTAGTGTTCTCTATTCAGGCATCAGCAAAATTGTATTTTGGTAACTACAGGCTTGAGTTGATAGCATAGATCTGTATATTGATCTCTGAATGGTAAAGTGACAAGTTTCTAGCACGGTCTGTAAGATGACGGCATTTTCTCATTACAGTTTTAAATATGTTCTCTGTGTTCTTGTGCGCACTTTTTTGAGGGGGTTGATTTCTTTTTTGCCTATAGTGTGACTTGCTTAGAATTTGAATTAGGAAAACATTTATGTTTTTCATCTCTGTTATATTCATGTATCTCTCTTCTATATTCTTCTAACCCTTTTGCAGCGGTTATGACTTTGGCTATTTAATCAAAATCCTGACCAACTCTAACTTGCCTGAGGAAGAACTTGACTTCTTTGAGATCCTTCGATTGTTTTTTCCTGTCATTTATGATGTGAAGTACCTCATGAAGAGCTGCAAAAATCTCAAAGTAAGGCTTCAGGTGGCATTATCTACAACAGTATGCTATTCAGACCGAGGGACTGACATACGGCCCTGGGCTGGGATGTTGCGTTGTGCCGTATTTTTAAGTTTTATATTAAATGCTGTTATACTACTTGGCTATGCGATTCTTTTTCTTGCATAAGTATTCATAGGAAATCCTTTTCTAAAGCTTCACTCCATCTGGCAGAATAAGTTTTCAACAAAATTTAAGCTAGGGTCAGATTGTCATTGTTTGCCAAATTGAAAATCATGAACCAGAACAAAAATGTGAGGATGAGTGAGGCTCTCATATGTGCAAGTGCAAGTTCTCACTCTCTCCCAGCATACACATAATCTGTTCTTATAAGATCCGAGGTGGCCAGTGATGTGCAGATGTATTCACTAGTGTGGCAGAAAGAGTTTTTTCCCTTTGGTTTATTTTGGCTAGGGATTATTTTGTTAGTTCTAGTCATGGAATAATGTTCCTAGGATTAAGCTACATAGCTAAAAAAGATGTCAGCTTGTTAAGGGTAAGCACTATAGTAAATATGTAGGTTCTGCCTAGACAGTAGGTAACATTCTGACACTGTTTAACATGTGCATAATAATTTTTTACTCTGAATATTAATTCTTTCAAAACAAAAGTTTATTTGATAAGGAAAAGTACCCCTTTGAGAACAAAGTCATCTGTGGTGGCACAGGTCTCTGGGAATATAGTAATTTAATTTTTTTTTACATGTATGTATTTAAGTTAAAACTAAAAATAGAAGCAAAACCAATTTAGGGCCAGGTGTGGTAGCTCACGCTTGTAATCCCAGCACATTGAGGGGCCAAGATGGGATGCGGGAGGATCGCCTGAGCCCATGAATTTGAGACCAGCCTGGGCAACACAACAAGACCTCGTCTGGACCAAAAAAAAAAATCCCAAAATTAGCTAGGCATGATGGCACACTACTTTAGTCCTAGCTACCCATTAAGCTAAATACTCTCTCTCTCTTTCTCTCTCTCTCTCTCTCTCTCTCTCTCTCTCTCTCTCTCTCTCTCACATATTTAGGTATTGTGATTACTTTCTAAAAGCTACATTGTCTCTTTTTACTTCAGTTGACCCAAGTTTTCCCCTCACTGGGTTTTTTAGAAGGGTAGTAAAGTTATACTTTTAGATGATAAAGACCTTAGAGGCTTTGCTTTTAAGGGGAGACACAGTAGGGGAATTGAATAAGAAAACTTTGCTTTTAACAAGAGAAGCATTCTTTTGGCCAATATTTGTTTGCCTCTAATAGAGGACATGATCAACATATAACTACGGAAATTTTTTAAGAATAATTATTTTATGTGTCTAGCAGCATACTTTTATTTTTTGTTTTATGTTTGTAACTATTTTATGTTTCTGGTGTATGTTTGTAACAGCAAACTGTAATTTGAGGGGACTTCCACCAAATGAACTTGCCGCAGGGTATCCTTGCTATAGAAACTCAGCCTGTCGTGTAAAAGTACTGCAGGCTGAGAATCCAAGGCCTACGTGTTTTAACCTGGCTTGGGAAATGCTTTTTAAAATTTGATCTGTCTGTACAGTGACAATTTTCAGGAACAGAGAGCCAAATTATTATTCATTATGTATGTTATTGGGAAATTTCCAAGTACAGGTGTTCTGAATGTGTCCTGAGTGAGCTGCTGCATTAAAATTTAGGTTAATGACAAGGGTGTTTTTTGACCTATAGTCGAAAATACTACTGTTCTATTATGTTGTTCTCCTAAGCAGCTGCTAATGATACCTAATCTTCTTGCTATTTTTAGCAGAGAAGCAACTGCTGTGCAAAGCACTGTTTCAACCCGTGACGATAAGGTCTAGTTTGCTAGTAGAGGCCTTAATCCACAGAGGAATTTGTTTTGTTGTTGTTTCCTTCCTTTCTCCCTTTTGCCTCATTCTCCCCTCTCTGTGCTCTCCCTCCCTCTCTCCTCTTTTTTATACTCTTTCTCTTCCTTTGTTTCCACCCTCTTTATCTTTTTGAATCTTAGCAGTATTAACAAAGGAGAGCTATAGCAAACCCTTCTGAGGATTTGTATGATTATACTTTATTCTTAACTAACAAAACCGTAGTTAAGCATTTAGTGAATTCTTAATGATTCAATTGCTCATGATGACTTTGTTTTGTAAATAGTTTTTATTTAGATAGAAACTATTTTAAAGATGAATTGGTGGGAAGTTCAAGGAAATTTGAAAAAATGCTACTAGCTATTCAGTTTTATAATTATTGCTGGATTAGTAAACAATGAATGTACTTGATAAATGTTACTCTGTATGTGATCTACTTCCCCCATATCTTTAAGAAAGTTACTTGCCTATAACATGCCTTGAAACATATGATGATAAGTGTTCCCAATTAGGGTCTCATTTTCTATTATATTTCTCCCACATTCAGCAAATACATTAGTGATTCACATTTACTGTTCTCCCTCCCCCAATCTTTATAAGATTTGTCTTTATGTACTAAAGTTTATTCTTACTTTGATCAGTGTCTCAGTTTGTAATTTATGAATTCAGGCATTGCAGTAATTCTTTATTTGACAAGCAATTTTTATTTCTTCTAGGGTGGATTACAAGAAGTTGCTGAACAGTTAGAGCTGGAACGGATAGGACCACAACATCAGGCAGGATCTGATTCATTGCTCACAGGAATGGCCTTTTTCAAAATGAGAGAAGTATGAAGACATCACTGCTTTTTTCTCAGTTGATTGTTAGGTTGGGAACATTTAAAATCGTATGGCAAAAGTTTTGGGGCAACAAGTACCTACTAAGTGAAGACATACTTAGCGATACCATATAAATCACATCTACCACACTTGAAAGAAAGTATTCAAAAATAAGCCAAATTCAAATGTAGTTCAGAAGGAAATGGCAAAACAAGTTCTTTATAGAACCAAAATTTAAACATTTACACTAATTTAGAAATTATTTAGGTTCAACCATATTATTTCTCAGGTAAGAAAACAGCCAAGTAACTTTTATCCAAGGTCAAACACATTATTAGTGGGAAAACTCCAGAGTTCTTTTCTATAGACTACATCAGTGCTGCTTCTTCCAAAGCAAGAAATCTATGTTAGATTTCCTCTTGCATGGACTTCTTTAAACTGGTGGAAAAAATATTTCCTCATGCCATCTTTCAGTCCTTTGAAGTCATTATAGAGTAGGACTCGTGCTTCCTGCTGGATTGAGTCTGACAAAGGGGTTGTGAATTCTAAAGGGCTTAGATAAATCTGAAAAAAGGTGAATCAGAAACCATATTAGGAAGACTTTCCTTAAGTGCTAAAAGGCAGAGAGATGTTCCTTAAATATACAAAAGTTAGGTATGGAAGAATGAAATTTAATGAACTTAAGTCTACTCAAGTTATATAATTAAGTATCATGCACAGATATACCTTGCCATGGTACATATGAAGAAAATTGGTTGTGTAAAAACAAAATAAGAAACTTTTTTTTACCTATAAAGTTTTCCCTTTTGCAGAATATTTGCTGTCATTTCTTCTGAGTACATCCTCTTAGACATTAAAGACTAAGCCTGGGAATTTAGAGCCTTTTGTAGGAATGTACTAATAATAGAGCTGTTTTGCCAAGTAGTTGTAATTTAGAAATGATTTAGACTGTCCATTCCTCACACACAACTATTTTGTTTTGTACTCCTTTCTAGTATTTCATTAGATAATTAAACAATGGTTTAATTAATGGTGGGTTTCTGGCACTAAATTATCTTTATTTTTCTTGGCTTTTTTAAGGACAGTTACCTAATGTGAATGTTGATTTTACTGCCATTATATGTTCAGGGCTTGTTTATTTGTGACCAGTTCAGCCATACACATAGTCTCAAGGCAACTTATAACCCTGAACTTTTTTTTCTGCCATCGTTGGCTGTTTCCTTCATTCTTACTGTTGAGTATTATTAATGACATCCACCTTTTTTCATGATTACAAATTCTCATAAAAATGGCCTTAATGCTAATGTTAAAGACATATGTTTACATATATCTTTGTAGTCTGTCATTTTGGTTTCTTTTGAGCTCTGTACTTCTGGAGGACAGTAGTCTTATTTATTTAACTTAAATGTGTGGCCTTAGCACCATAGAAAAGAGCTGTTATTGTAGTTAGTGAACAATCAGTACTTACATTGCTGAATTATAAACTACAAGTGGAACCTCTGGTTAAAATTATCTTTTTTCTTCAAAATTCCTTTTTAGATGTTCTTTGAAGATCATATTGATGATGCCAAATATTGTGGTCATTTGTATGGCCTTGGTTCTGGTTCATCCTATGTACAGAATGGCACAGGGAACGCATATGAAGAGGAAGCCAACAAGCAGTCATGACACGAACTAGCCCTTTTGTTTTTTATCTTATTTGAGCTACACACATGCTTGTATATAGGTTTTATCTCTGGTTGAATAGACAATACCTTTTCCCCCCCTTTCAGAGCCCATTTTATTGTCTGCCTTTCAGTACTAAGTATGGCCATTCCTATCTCAGATCTTAATAAATAGAAAAGCATTCAGGTTAAATTTGGCCTTAATTTAATATACTTGTTAGCAAGCGTGTGTGACAGAGTGGGGAAAGCTACATCATATTGAATGTTTTGATAAACTTCTACTTGAGTTTGGTTTATTTTTCCCTTTTCCTAAATTAACTAGCACTGACTGTAATTTATTTCCTGTTTTATGTCTCTCCCTTCCATTCTGCAGGATTTTAGCTATTTGAGATTGTGGATCATCAATTTTGCACTTTAGAGAGTGATTCTTACTCAGATCCTCTGTTTTATCAGAAATTTTGGTTTTTTGTGCTTTTAGCTTGAAAAATGACCAACTGCCAACTTTATACAGTATTTACTTGTTTTTGACCCACAGAATATAGCACATTCATTGTGCAAACTGTTGATTCAGCAAGATTAACAAAAAAAGATAACAAAACTACTGAGGAGCTTAGTAACTGCTGTTTCTATGTGTAGTGTTTAATCTTCCAAGCACATCTAGTGTCTGTCAGTTTCTAATTGGCATGTGTAGGCTACTCTGTGACTGAAGAATTTTCAAACCAGCTTTACACCCTTCAGGAAATATCCCTTGTGATTGGATGTTTAATATCTGCCAGGAAACTCATATTCAAGATGTTGAAACTACAGTTATTTTATGGTAGCACACTTCCCTTGATCCGCTTCTTTTTATTCCTTCACTGTTGACCCTTGTGTTTTTAATTTTATAGCCATACTTATGATGCTCTTGATTTGTTGATTACACAAATCAGTTTTATTAAAATCCAAAGATAACAGGTCTTTAGGTATATTTTGTACCAAATTAAATTAGAAGACAAATTGTGCTTTCATAGTTGCTACACAGATAAATAATGGAGAGATTTGGTGCAAAACAACAAACTACAATATATATATATTCATATACATATAGCTAATTAAATTACCTGAGGAGTGTAATGCTTGTTTATTTTTTTGTGTATATCTTTGCAATCTATTTTATATATATTGACAAAAAAGACTGTGAAATATTTCACCATGCAGAATATGTGACCAGACCAGAGCATGTGTAGGAAGACTTTTTGGTAATCATTAACTCTACCCTGAAATGATGGAATACAAGTTATAACGTGTGTTATCTACACTTCAATCAGTAATATTAGCAAATCTCCAAATGTTAGCCACACTGGTTTGTTTCCCTTGTACATTATTCATATTACAATGCTGTAACTGGGTGGTCCTTTTTAAACAAAACATTATTTGCAAAACAGAGGGTATTATTTGTTTTTAAAGCTTTTGTAAATAAAGGCTTCAGAAATGTTTTCTTACTTATGTTGATGACTGGTGATTTTGTTTTATAAATACTTTGTTTTTTTTTTTTATTTAGGCAACTGAATAGAACACAGTAGCTTCCTTCATTAACCGTAAATGATTATTAGTCTATTAATTGAAAAATCAATATGAACCTTCTGTGTTTCAACAGTGTTCCTTACTTTTATACGCCTTCCTTACTTCTTTATGAGTACAGCTAGATAATTTATTTCTGTCTCCTTCCCGGGAGTGCATTTATTTTGAAGGATTTACAAAGTAAATACACTTGGTATGACTTACTATGGCTTTTTGAAAAATCTGACACAAGGTTGCAACTTTCTAATTGGTTTTCTTTCCATTTTGATTTTCACCTCCTTAAGAAAATAGGAATTACAGAGATTGCCTTTTAGTAGCCACATAGTTGCTGAATTTCATAACTTGTGTCAATTTTTAGTTTCCCTGAAAGTACAGTCCCTGACTTATTGTGGTTCCACTTAATGATTTTTCAATTTTATCAAAAGGTAGCCCCATTGTAATATTCCAGGAACTTCTTGGTATTTCAGTGGGATCACAGTTTCTACTGAATGCATATTGCTTACACATCATTGCAAAGTCAAAAAATTGTAACTAGAACCATTGTAAATTGGGGGCTGTCTGCTGTTACTTGCATTAAATGAATTTGTGACTTATGATATTTTTGATTTAGAGATTTTGGGGATGTAACCCTATCATAAGTCAAGCATCTGTACAGTATTTTATAACTTCTATGGAGGAACATTATGACCTTTACTCAGTCTGCTTTGGGTTATAAGATATTGGTTGATTGTTTTTTTAATGTTTCTGAGCCACTAATTATGGACTAATATTCTATTAATTCTGTTAAACTAGCTTATAGTTCAGAATCAGCCTGCTGCCTGTGGGCTGTGAACTGAAAATGGTTTTTAGTTATAAATGAGGGAAAAAATTGAAAGAATATTTCCTAATAGAAAAATTATATGAATGTGTCTATAAATTTTTATTGGAATGCAGTCACATTCATCATTTACATATTATCTGGCTGCTTTTTTGCTATAATGGGTAAGTTGAGTAGCTGCTACAGAAACTGCCTGTGGGTGTCTCATTGTTTCACATTGTTGCTTAGCAAACTATAGAATCACTGTAATGCAAATATAATGTGACAGTATTTGGAATACCATGTATATTGCTATACCACAATGTATTATTTTTTCTGTGACTTGTTGATGCCAGTGTGTCAAAATAAGAAAAGTACACTTTGAATGTTGTACTTTTAAGGCACATTGGAGTATGGATTATCCTATCAAATTATATGGTAATGCATTATTTATGATGCAGTAACACTATAATTGCTAAAATATTACAATATAGGTTGACAATACCAGACTAACTCAACACAGTATTCCTAACTCATGGGAAAGCAACCATCAGAAGAATTAGAAAATGTATATGGAATATCTCATCATAGCATAATTTCACAAAAATAAAAAATGAAAATGAGGCTGCAACCGAAGTATTTACAAATGCCAATCTGTTAGAGTCAAGCAAGGAAAGCCATTTACTAATGATGAGCTACATCATATTTGAAGGCAGTAACTTAAATAAATATGTCCAGAGAAAATAAATTTATTTGTTAGCCGTTGATGACAATAGTTATTTGATGAATGAGGACACTGGAAGAAACACCAAATTATTTTGAATGTTTTTCTTTGGCTCTTAAGTCAGCCCTGCCCAGCCTTATACTTTACTTGAGAAATTGATGCCAAATTTGAAGTGACTGAAGAATTAGTCTCTACTAATAGTCTGTGGTGAAACTATAGGTGGGAATATTTTGAAAGAAGCTGAGGAGCCATTCAGTACAACCTAAAGTGGAATCTACTAAGATGTGATGCAACTGATGGTGGTAAAGGTATGGATGGAGTAGGAAAAGGTTTAGTTGGTCAAATATATAAAGCTACATACATAAGGTATTTAAAACCTATAGCTATTCATTTTATTATTCACCAGGAGATACTTTACAGGAAATACTGGTGTTACTAAACTGGTAGCATCAACCGTGAACTTCATTCATGCTTGTGGACTTAACCACCATTAGTTACATGAACTTTTGTGAGAAACAGGGTGAATATTCTGATTTAATCTACCACACAGGAGTTTGAGGGATTAGTGGTAAAGATATATTGTGATTTTTTTTAAAACTCTGAGCTGCACTGAACTTTTTCTGAATGAAAACTGTCCTTAACCCCTATTTTTGAACATTTGAGTAGCTGTACAAATTAATTTTTGCCACAGACTTGATAATGTTTCTTAATGAACTTGACCTAAAATTACAAAGCAAAACATTTATACTGTGGTAAAAGTCATTTTAAGACTGACTTGAATAGTAAGATTGTCAAGCTGCTTTATATACATTGTGCTATCAAAATTTAAAACAAGAAGTGAGATCTCTCCACATATATTTCTAGTGGTATATTTTCCTGCAGTTCCCTTAGCATTTTTTGGATCTTGATGCAAGTGCAAAGAACACTGTAATTTCAGAAAATATGTAACTGCAGTTGAAGAGCTTCCTTTCACTTTTCTGTTGGAAATAAATACTCTAGAATGAATGACGTGCTAAAAGTAGCAAACACCAAGAAAAGACTAATGGAATCTTAAAATTGCCTTACAAAGGGTGACTATGCTTAAATAAAATATGCTCGTGGGTGTGTGTCAGTGTTTAGTGGTACCTAGACCTATCTATGGAAAAAATACTTTCAAATCCAAAATATATGAAATCGCATTACAAATCACTATTTAACAACAGATGGACATTTTCAATTAATTTTGATAGAGAACACTAACTTTGAGCCCAAATTGATCAAGTGTTCTCCTCCTCCCCAAAATTCCATTTTTATCATTAGTAGACCCATATGTTTTGTTAAAAAATACCCAGTTGTTTTCTAAGTTTTCAAACTTTTAAATAACATTTTGTGAGAATTTGTTTTCTCCTTATGTAAGTACCTAAATAATGTCTTTGATTTTTGTCTTTCAGCTTGCAGAGCCTCAAATATTCACCTGGCAATATTTAATTTTGCCTGGCCTTTTAGAGAAAAGATTTGTCTACCACTGTACGAGAGGAAACAGGAGTCCATATGTGTCCTGTTTGGTATTTCATCTGCAGTGCCAAATGTAGTGTTTCCTTTGAACAAACAAGCTGAAGTGGAATCATATTATGGATGTATAAGATGTGACCTCGATTCTATAAAGTGAATGTGTTATGAGTTTATAATTTCTTCAGTTAGGGATAGAACCAAAAAATAACATTCTGTGTGTGGGTGCTTTATAATGAGTTATGGTCAGTTTACACATGCCACGTGCAATGTTAAGAAGTATAATTTATATGCGTGTGTTTCATTTGTAGCTTAATGTTACCTTTTATTTTTCTGTTAAGACACAAAAATAAAGGAATATAAATATATCTATTTCTATATATACATCATCCATGTCCAGCAGTTATCATTGAGGTTTTGAAAGTTAAAAAAGTCAGCATAGAGTGAAAACTATGAATAAACAGGACTTTCATGTACATTCTCACTAGATAGTTTGCATTTGTTAGTACTTGTATTAGTTTTCTATAGCATTAGTTATATTTAAGATTGGGTATAAAGGCAAATGAACTATTTGTTTCCTTTAGAAGTGCATTTCATTGCTTCATAACTGCAGTCTGTAGTTGAATAAACCAAGCCTTTCTCCAAAATTAGTCATTTTCTTTATGAAAATGACCTGGTCAATACTCTCTTTCCTGGCATGCAGGAATTTGTTGTACATGAGAGGCATTTGTGAATATAAACTCCCCTTTTCCTTTCCATCGGGGGAGAAATCCACTGCTTTCACACACTTCTGTATTGGCTTCTCCCAAAAGACAAGTCTTTTTCCAGTACCACACCAATAAATTGGGGTTCCTTTAGCTTCAGGCTGAATGTCCTCCTTTGGCTTCCAAATTGTTAGGAAGTCCCAGTTTGAAGGACCCAGTGGGACTTACTGTTTTACATCTTATTAGCTATGTCATAGATCTTAAGTGGTTTTGATGGGGACCTGTTTCACTCATGGTGCCATATACCTCTTTGGTTTCTAAATATTGGTGATTGATACAGGAATCGTATCACTGCAAAGCCCATGTATAAAAACAAACCATTCTTGAACTATATGTATATATACAGACTCCTTCCATCAATTTTTTTTTTTTGAGTCGAGGTCTCCCTTTGTTGCCCAAACAGCAACAGTCTCCAGCAGTCCTCCTGCCTCAGCCTCCCAAGGAGCTGGGACAACAGGCGCACACCACCACATCTAGCTAATTTTTTTCATTTTTTGTAGAGGCAAGGTCTCACTGTATGGCCCAGACTGTTCTCAAACTACTAGTAATCTTCCTGCCTCTGCCTCCCAAAGCGCTGGGATTATGAGAGTGAGTCACCATGCCCAGCCCTGTTTATTCTTTAGAGGGGCTCTTTCGTATCCTCTACTTTTGCCTAAGTAGGTATTTTTAAAGAACTTCAAAACATTTGCATGTTACTGTAAGATAAATGTGTAATTAAGATTGCTTTTAAAAATATATGCGACTTCCACACAACAAATAGGTCATTTAGGAGGCTTTTAATAGTATGCATTAGGGAGTCATACATATGGACAGAAAGAGACATGAAATCTAAACTCTGACAATAGCCTTGCTTTTACAGCTGAATAAAGTACAACAGAAGAACTGAAGCTTTACATGTTATCAGTTCTTGAATTCAGGATCAAAATAATTTTACTTTGGAGCATGGTATTTTTTTATTTGATTAAGCACCTTTATCAAACAGGAACAGTTAAGTATTAATAAATTCAGGTCGGGATGGAGCTCCTCACACCAAACCTTCTCCAGAAGATGCAACATAAGTCATAGTTTGTTTTAAAAAATCATAAAATAGTACTATCCTTTCAGACCAATAGGGAGCTTCTTTACGTAGCATAAACCGGAATTTTAAATGATTTATTAACACAGTCTCCTTTGGTTTAATTGGTACTTACAGAAAGAAGTCAGCTTGGAGCATAAATAGTCTTAACAGACATTTCCCCCCAGTTGCAAACAATATGGAAATTCTGAGTGCTGGCTATGGACAAGAACATCACAGATCGATCTTTGAACATTTATCACCAGTTTCATTTTTGCTTTCATTTTCCTGCAGTGAGAAGTGGCTGCAAATGATTTAAAGTTGTCTTTACTGGCATTGTTCAGATCATATTTGAACTTTTTGCCAGTATACGAACAACTAGTGTTACAGACTGAGCTATTAGTCACCTAGACTGCATGAAGGTAGAGTACCCTCTTTAGTCATATTTCAAGGGGACTGTATGATGAGAAAAAAAATAGACAATCTAATTCAGAGCCTCCTGCCACACTAAACATGGTGTGGGAGATATTTCATGTCCATAATTCTTTACCCACAGGAATTCTTTTGAAACAAGCCTACGTGAATTCATCCCTTCAGTGATGTCCACTGTTCACAAGTCAGGAAACTACTATAAAAGTAACAAATCTATCATGGGAAAGAGAAAAGGAAAATGAATGGCTTGTATCATGATAAAGTATAACACGATTTCTGGTGCTCTGTAACAAGATCCTTTGGTAATAAATCCTAAAGGAAATCTGGTGGGGAACAGTTTGCTTGATTTTAAAATATAGACTTCTCTAATGTTGGCATATATTTAATGCTTTTAATGCTGTTACATGATCAGATTGCTAAAATTTTCAATGAAAAGTAGAATCTATGAATTTTTACCAAGACAAAGTTTAAAAATTGCAGTAGTGTCTTTGTAGAAGAGTAATAAATACTTTAAGTGTATAACACAGTCCTCTTCTGTATGTAAGAGGAAATACACGCTGAAATGGTTATGTGGAAAAGGAGTGTAAAACATTTGGGATTAAACCAGGTAGTTTTCTTTAGGAAGAACAAGTTTCCACAGAAGGATCTCATCTAGAAACATGTTATTTTTGAAAAACCCATTGTTGAAATGTGTCACTTTGGTCAAAATATTAGATCTGTATTTGTTGTCTGTGAGGGTGGGGTGCATGGCTGTCCAGGGGGATACCTTTGTCATGGTTTACAATGTGAGTCACTTTGCATTTACCATTTTCTGAGGTTTTGTGTATCTGTGGGTTTAAAAAAAAAAACAAACCTCAAAGGTGTCAGAATCATCACTTTTATAAGTATTTGATAATATAAATATATACCAAAGTATATAGTATGACTTCAGGATCCCCAGCAAGTATACATGGTATCTCAAAACAGAGAAAATGTACTAGTTTATAATATAATGGAATAACAGTTTTTTCATATGTTGTTTCCTTGAAGAATGAGTCACATGATTGCTAGCCTAGTTTTTTATAAACATACTATACCTTTGATTTCTCTATTTAAGATAGCTTTTTTTAAACATATGCCATATTTCCAACAGTTGTCTATTACAGCGTACCTGAGTTTTATAGTCTAATGAGATATGCAATCATCTCCAAAAAGTATAACCCCCTACAATCTAAAAACTAAACTAATGCCCCCCCCCAAAAATGTTAAAAAGTTTTCATTGTATGAAAACAGAAAGGGAACCATTACAACAATGAAATTTTTTTAACTTTTTCAAATCTGATCTTAATGTGTAGTTACTTATGTATCTAAATAATTACTTAAAAGGCCTAAGAGAGGGGGATTTAATAGTATTCTAGCAGAACAAAGGATAAAAATCCCTCTTTTTTCCTAGCTTCCAGTTTGACAGAGGGAATACCTAACAGAATCCTACCCAGGAAAACAGCTACAGAACTGTGCTTTGCGGGGGAAAAAAATCTGGCTGCCCAAAATTCTTAACACGTAACATGCTGCTGTTGCTCTTAAGACTTCTAGAAGTGAGCAATAGGTTCCAGTCCGGCACTTCAGGTTTAAAAAATGACCAAAACATGCTTTAAGATAAAAGGAAAAGTGTATCATATCTTCTGAGATTTCTTGAAGCAGATTATCATCAGATCAAACTGTTTAAGAAAAAACTGCCATTCGATTGTTCCAAGACTTGTACTCAAATGATAACATGGACTTGCCTGACATTAGTTTTTCCATAAGCACATTTAATATAAAACTCTTCATGTTTTTAGCAAAGATGAGTAATTGCAAGTATCTTTTATTCCACTATCCTCTGGTCTTCTTTTGTGTTGAATTTTTATTTAACAAAGATTTTGAAAGATTAATTACCATTTTCTCTTTGATTAAATACCAATTACTTAGCTGTGTAGTTTTAAAAGGTAATCTGCTTTAAATTCTCAAAATCGGTACCAAAAAGTATACAGCTTATTATTCTAATTGTTAACACTTACAAAACTTATACTCCATTCAAATTAAAAAAAAATAAAACTTTTTTAAAATAGTGCATACAAGGCACAAGAGCTTCTTGATATATTTACTGAAGCTGAACATTTTGGCAT
Source organism: Carlito syrichta (assembly GCF_000164805.1). Classification (NCBI taxonomy): domain Eukaryota; kingdom Metazoa; phylum Chordata; class Mammalia; order Primates; family Tarsiidae; genus Carlito; species Carlito syrichta. Next base: position 41,295 of record NW_007249242.1, read on the forward strand.
CAACAAACATACCACTTTAGTTTATCTTAAACTAAATTTCCAAACATCATGCCATTTAGTTCATGTGAACTAAATTTCCAAAAGTATGTGATTTTTAATGATTTGCATAATTTAATCTTAATCGGTGTTTGAGAAAAATACTGTTTAACTGTGATACTTTTGATGAGTGTACACAAAAATAATACAGATGTCACTAGAGGATTAATCTCTTGACCCTCAGGAATTCTTAACGCAAATTCAATAGTTTCACTATGTTCAATAGGAAAAACAACCCCAAAACAGAAGTTATAACAGCAAAACTGACAAAAGAAAGTCATAAAACGATCTTCATAATTGTTATCATAAATTTTCCCCCAATTTAAGAAGATTAGAAGAGATGAAAATATATTTCTGATGTAATAGAAATGTATGTTCTGATGAAAGTTTTCTAGCCAACTGCTTTATCACTGAGCTCAAGCTTCAAAGTCCACAATTATTTTCCAGTTGGGAACAAAGGCTAGAATAAATGTCGGGCAAAAATGGATGGCGAGCTTCAACTGTAGGCCACTTGGACTCTGTAATGATTTCTTAGTTATTATAGTTCACTCAGTTTGTGTCTGGATTCACATCAGAGGAAAAAAATGAAAGTCTCATTTGCTACTTCTACCTTCTTAAAGGTAACAAGTTTTATGAATAAAGCTTATTATTATAACATGACTTGAAATCTTCTAAATCTTAAACAGGATCTTAAGTCTCCATTTTCTGAATCAGAAATCAGATGATTAATGATGTTTTTATGTGATAAAATGTGCTACCCAAATATTTGGGTGAAAGCAGGCCCATGAATTTATTCCAAGTGTTTGATATATTTTCCAGGTTGATTAACAAACTGGAACTACTTTTAATATTTAACAGGAATTTGTGTTATTTGTAACAAGTTATATATTGGATCCATAAGGTGTATCTTTTAAGCAACGAATTGGAGAGAACGAATCCATATTCTGTGTATCCAGCCAAAGGGATATAAGGACAACTGGGGCCAATGGCACCTTCCTGTGGGAAGCTGCTTCTGTCCAATTCCAGCAATGATACCTTGAAAGGAAACAGAAAACATGAAACTATTGTGTTCGCCACAAAAAGCACCCAAAAGTAACAAACTCATTATTTATTGTAATAGCATCCCTTGTTCAAAATTGTTTTCTATGCTAGAGGGCTCAGTAGATGTGTTCTTGAATACAGACCTCTAGATCAATACTTCTCAAACTTTAATGTGCATGTACAAGAGAGAAACTCATTAAAATTCAAAAAAATACAATTCTGATTCAGTAGGTCTAGGGTAAGGCCCAAGATTCTATATTTCTATTAGCTTCCAGGTGATGCCAGTGGTGCTGGTTTTGGGCTACGATTTGAGTGGCAGTGTTCTGTGATGCTCTGCTCTGAGCCCAGTAGAGTTGAGGAGTGACAACTGAGTTAGAAAGGAGATTTAGAGAAATACTTTTGAGACTCCACATGCATTGAAGCACAGCATTTTAAATTTATATTGTATGAGAGGGAAGGTTAGGCAAGCTAGATTTAATCTACTTTTTAGTACTACTATGGCTAATAGATACATTATAACTATCGAAACTGCTGAACTAAGAAGTATTTTATAACAAGGCCATAGAAAATTTGCGAATATAGTTCAAAAAGAGAAAAATATAAAGATATCATTTAGTAATATGATTAAATTAGGAATATCAATATCAGACTTATTCAAGATAAATGTGAATTGAATGAATTGCAAATCTGAGCTATAAAGCAGAAGAAACCACTTTTAAAAGTCTAGTATCAGCCGGGCTTGGTGGCTCAGCCTGTAATCCCGCGCCTTTGGGAGGCTGAGGTGAGTGGATTGCCTGAGCCCGTGGGTTTGAGTCCCGCCAGGGCAGCGAGACCTCATCTCTACAATAAATCAAAACATTAGCTGGGCATGGTAGCACACGCCTGTAGTTCCAGCTACTTGGAAGGGCTGAGGCGGAAGGATCACCAGAGCCCAGCAGGTCGAGGCTGCGGTGGCCGGGAGCGGCCACTGCACTCCAGTCTGGGCGACAGAGTGAGACTCCAACTCAAAAAAAAAAAAAAAAAAAAAGTCTAGTATCCATTAGCTACCTTAGGAAAAATTTAATTTAAAAAACAGTACATGGCATCAGCAAATCGCTTGTATTACAGCTGATTTATAATGCTCATTATGAATACTAATGCCATATGTTCAAATGTAATAAGTTTTTGTAACTGATTATATTTGAATATATGTATATGTAAACAATTAAGTTTCTGTGAAATTTTTCATTTCAATTTTTTTCCTGTCACTTATCTATCAAATGTTTGTTGGGAACCTACTGTGTAGCACTGTGCAAGGTGTTGGGGATAGTGAACAAATGCAACACTGGTCTTGAGTCAAAATACTGGGAAGTCTAGAAGACTGATACAATATTATCATGTAAAATATTTAACAAAAAAAATTTGTAATAGCATTGATCTCACAAGCAATGGTAATGACAACTAAAGATTCAAAATACTGGAAAAAATCCTGTGAAATTGTATATATTTTCAGAATTATGTTCTATAAAATATTTGTGGTATTGGTTAGTGACTCATATTTGTATATTAATAGTTATGTCTCTTTGCTATTTAACCAAATTAAGATTACATTTTCTCTATCCTAACCAGTTACCTCCAGTCTCATCTACTTAACCATCATATAGTCAGAGCTGATTCTGATCTTCCCAAATCAATATACTAGTCAACTGGCAAACTGCCAGATCAGAATTTTGCTGTTATTACATGGCTGTTCATCAAAACCAAAGTAAAGCAAACAGATAAAAAATAGATATCCATGAAATACCTGGACACAAGTGATTTTGTTTTAGATGCTAATCTTTCGCTTTTTACAGACATTCAAATTCTAGGTTGCAGTTCTGTGAATAGAGTTGTCTTGGTATCTTTAATGTTCAACTCCTTATATTGTGCTTATTACTGTGATACATACAATTGCTTATTCCAAAGGAGTTCTTTGTTATAGCTTTTTTACTGGATGCTACCACACTGAGATACTACCTAACTTCAGTCAGGATGGCCATCATCAATAATTCTAAACAACAGATGCTGGAGAGGATGAGGGGGAAAGGGAATGCTGTCAGTGGCAGTGTGAACAAGTACAAACTCTGGAAAACAATGTGGCAATTCCTAAAAAAATCTAAAAATCGACCTTCTACATGACCCAGTAATCCTCCTTCTGGGAATATACTTGAAGGAACTGAAATCATCCTATAAAAGATACCTGCACATGCATGTTTATTGCAGCACTATTCACAATAGCAAAAAACATGGAACCAATCATGCTGCCCACTGAAAGTGGACTGGAGCAAAAAAATGTGGTACATATACACAATGGAATACTACACAGCCATAAAGAAGGGAAAATTATGGACTTCACGGCAACTTGGATGGATTCAGAATCTATAATACTCAGTGATTTATCAAAGAAACAAAGAAATGAGTGCAAGAAATGATTTTTTTTTTAGTTGAAGTCTTAGTCTATTGTTCAGGCTGGAGTGCAGTGGCACGCTCATGGCCACCCCAGCATTGACCCACACTGGGCTCAGGCGATCCTTCCACCTCAGCCTTCCAAGTAGCCATAACTATAGGCGTGCACTACCACACCCAGTTAACTTTTTAAAAAATTTATTGTAGAAATGAGGTCTCACTAAGTTGCCCAGGCTGGTCTCAAACCTGTGGGCTCAGGCAATCCTCTCGGCCTCCCAAAGTGCTGGGATTACACACTTGAGCCACTACACCCAGCCAAGAAATGATATATATATAATTTTTTTTTTTTGAGTTGCAGTCTCACTCCGTAGCCCAGGCTGGAGAGCAGTGACATGCTCACAGCCACCCCAGCGCCAACCTGCTGGGCTCTGATGATTCTTCCAACTCAGCTTTCCAAGTAGCCAGAACTAAAGGTGCACTACCACTCCCAGCTAATTTTTTATTTAGAGACAGGTCTCGCCAAGTTGTTCGGCCTGGTCTCGAACCCGTGGGCTCAGGCAATCTACTTGTCTCGGCCTCCCAAAGTGCTGGGATTACAGGCTGAGCCAAGGAAATGGTATTTTAAAGAAACTGACTTGGAACTGCAAGTCTAAAAAAACTGAGATTCAAGAAAAATGGTTTGGAATCTGCTGAGGTCCTGTTCTGGCCAAAAACAGGAATGCAGTTGTTTGGGCTAACAAGATATAATTATCTTGTACTTAGACCCAGTGAGATTCTGCTAATGGATGGTCAAGGATATGACCACTGTACATTCTGAAAGATTAGCAAATAATAATTATATATCCTATGAAACAAGACAATTTTCATGTAAAGTTTGATATTTTAGGATCAATCCCTGACATTTAATGCAGTACTGTAAAAATGACTTTTGTCTTTATTTTTATAATTCATCAAGTTAACCTAAAAACTGGCTGACACTGAGGTAAGGTCTGTGTCCAGAGGTCCCAACATGATTCATGCAATCCTACAGGTTAGGTAAGACAACTCTAATATGAGTCATTCACAAATAAATAATCACGTTTATGGAAAACATTTGACCCTGAAAAACTGGACAACTTTTAAAAATATAAAGCATAATAAAAGGAAAATTCTCTTACTTTTATAATGTATGAATTCATTTTTCTTGAAGAGTTATGTCTCATTCTCCATGGTTAATGCAGGATTGCTCATACCTTAATGAAAGAATATAAATCAGCATTTTTGGTTGCTTTTGCACAAATAGGCAGAGACCTGTTTATTCATCTATGAATTCCCCCAGTATATATCAGAGGTACCTTGTACAAAGTAAGAGTACTTATAATATGGTTATATAGCAACAAACATATTTACCACCTTATGTGGTATCAGCCACAATCCTTGACTGTCTGTCTGTCTCTGTCTCTCTCTCTCTGTCTGTCTCTCTCTCTCTCTCTCTCTCTCTCTCACACACACACACACACACACACACACACACACACACACACACACACACACACAATCAGTGATATATACCTGAGGAAGTAGAAGAACAAAATAAAAAGATATGCTGAACCTGGCACAGCTCATATCACCTTAAACCAATGTTTCCTAGTTCTTCATCTACGTACTTCATTCTAGTCAAACTAATCCTTGAGCCCTTTCTTATCTTTCTTTTCCTTCCTACACATTATCCTTTAAACTTTAAAGAGTTCCTGACTTCATCTATCAAACTAACAGAAAAATTAATCTAACACGCCAAAGATTATAACAGCACATAAAAATCAAGAAACAACTTATATGTTAATGTGGGCTATAAGATGAAACAGAAAGAAAAGAAGCTCTTTGTTTTACCACCCCTCAACAACTGACTCCCAACTATATATCACTTCTTTTCCTCTAAGAAAGTTGATGGATTCAAAGAACAAATTGGTGTCATCAATTTTGTTCAAGCAATGTCTAGTCCTTCCTACAGACTGGAAAGTGAAATGGCATGTTTGAAGGTCATGTCTGAGTATTACGAATACTCAAGGCATGGGAATCTTTGTAAGGCATATACACTTGTTACAATGAGGACTTTTAAATAAAGTTTTTATCTTAGGAGAATAAGGCTGATTTTATATTTTTAAATGACTAGAAATTTTACTTGGGACCATCTAATTTTTTTTCACTATGATTAAGTTCTAGAGATTTCAAATAAACCAGTAAACACTTTAAAGTACAATGAACCAAAGTTAGGCAGCATGTGAATTTGAATAAAAGACTAGAAATAAAGGAGAAAAGGTCTGAAGAATTAAATTAGCCAATCTGGAGGTTTTCTGTCTTATAGTGCCTTAATCATGGATGTATGGTTTAAACTCATGTATAGGACACCACACATATCCACACACCTATAATGGATGATCACACTATGTTGTTTACTCCTTACCAACCTCAAGAAATAGGTAGTATTTTAAAAATTAGGAAGCTAAGTGTAAAATAGGTTAGGTAACTTGAAAAATATCACATACTAATAAACAACCACATCAGGATTTGAAACCAGGTCTGCCTGACATTAAAGCTTTGCTTGTTCTTTGCCAATTAACTATATTTATGAAGTACTGAAGAGATTACAACTACAATAGCAGGAGAAATGTGAGTGGGATATGAAGAAATCACAGCTAAAGTTATGGTACTTGCACAATTATTTTACTTAGACATTTTGAAATCGGATGGAAATCTTAGAGTAAGAACTACAAATTTAAGATCTCTTTCAAGAGATACTTTTCAACCTTCTGTCTGAATTGTTGCATCTTCTCATTTTTATACTTTGTATTTTGAATTTATTTCTATCATTTTATTTAATTGCAGTAATAAAAATTTGATTCTTTTAACCAGAAAAAAAAAGCAATGCAGACCCATCTTTCACAAAATGATTTTCTACTGCTAACAGATATTAAAGTACCTGGCAAATAGAAGTTCTTTGAAAATAATTCTAAACTTACAAAGGGAGTCTGACTCCAAAGTAAGAAAAATTCTGTAGGTAATATAATGGAATTTTTTCACTACTCTTGCCTTTTAAAAAGAAAGCATATCAAAAGATAGCCAAACAAACACATCCTTACCAGCTTTTCCTTTTCCTGAGTTTGTGCAGTTCTCTGACCAAGACTGAGAATCAGTAAGAAGGTGGCTCTGGGACTCTCTCAATGGCTTTGCAGGAAATTGATGGTTTTCCAGACTGGATAATAAATAATAATTATAAGTTAACTTTTGATAGTATTGTTGAGTGTTTCTTAAAATATGGGACTCAAACCACTTGTGATTCAAGATAGTTGTAGAAGGTATCCAAAATAATTTGGGGAATACAAGAATAAGGCATTAGCCAGGCTCGGTGGCTCAGCCTGTAATCCCGTGCCTTTGGGAGGCTGAGGTGAGTGGATTGCCTGAGCCCGCGGGTTCGAGACCCGCCTGGGCAGCGAGACTTCATCTCTACAATAAATAAAAAAAATCAGTCGGGCGTGGTAGTGCATGCCTGTAATTCCGGCTACTTGGAAGGGTGAGGCGGAAGGATCGCCGGAGCCCAGCCGGTCGAGGCTGCGGTGGCTGGGAGTGGCCACTGCACTCCAGTCTGGGCGACAGAGTGAGACTCCAACTCAAAAAAAAAAAACAAAAAAAGAAAATTCGTTTAATACACCTAAACTATTGAACATCATAACTTAGCCTAGACTATTTATTTTTATATATTTTATTTATTTATTTTAATTAAAGATGTGGGATACAATTCAGTGTTAGGTATACAAATGTTGATTATGCCCCTCCCTCCCCTAGCAGTTTCCCTCAACTGCCAATCCTATTCCCCTCCCCTAGCAGTTTCCCTCAACTGCCAATCCTATTCCCCTCCCCTGACAGTTTCCCACTACTGCCAATCCCTTTCTTATAGTATT
>NW_007249242.1:48753-53154 GCF_000164805.1 Carlito syrichta
AACTCAAAAAAAAAAAAAAAAAGAATAAGGCATTAAATAACACTGTCTCGCAATGAGAAAAATCTTCTCTCTTCAGTTCCTTTTCATTCTTCTGATTCAGTAAGATAACAGTCTCTAACTCTGGAATATCTCTATTTTTAATACAGAGAATAGTTCTCAGCCTCAGACTTTAGCAGGTAGAACTTAGTAAGTATTTTTTAAGGTTATATTTGTCATTTATGATAATGGTATAAACTCTGGTTTAAAAATAATTTTAAATGCCAACTTAAAGAAAAAAATATTAATTTTATATATTTGTATATGGAAAAAATATGAAGGTAATGGTAGGAAGACAAGTTTGAGGAAAAACTGGCCTAGTGTTTCTAAAGTGGCCTAAATGATCATATTAGGCCACTCATATTATTCTTTAAAAAAGAGACCATATAACAGAGATAGCATACTAACTAGGTTGGTTGGTTTAGATTCTTTTTTAAAGTAAAAAAGCAGGATTTACTGAGGACAGAAAAGCTCCCTCAGTGGGAGGGGGCCCAAAGGGGTTGCCCGGGTTTAAATTCTTAAAAGAAATCTCTATCTTCCTCTATAACATTGAAACAACAAATTTGAGCATTATCTTGTAGGAATATTAAAAAACATTTGTAATTATCAGTTATTAGGGCCAATATTCAAAGATTGAGGAGTTTTCCAAGAAGAATTTCCTTTAAAATTCAGGTAGAAATGCCACTTATCAACATACTGGATGGTATGAAAAACATATACATAGAATATGTCACTTAGGAAAAATTATTGGCATAGAAACTATTAGTGATGTTTAGAATACTGTGAAATAGTAATTACAATAATGTTCATAAGGAAAAAAATTAATACTTAAATTTTCTCAAGAATAATTTCATATATTTTAGTTCAATTGATATACTATTATATTTTGATGGATATCCTTTTGATCCTTAATAATTACCTTATACCTAAAATTTTAGAATATTTCAACTTTGTGCAGCTTTAACAACTCCTAATCAAAACTTTGGAGGTACATCTGGCCAGGTGTGACGGCTTACACCTGTAATCCCAGCACTTTGGGAGGCCAAGGCAGGAGGATTACTTGAGCCCAGGAGTTTGAGATCAGTCTAGGAAACATAGTGAGACCTCCTCTCTAAAAAATTAGCCAGGTGTGGTAGCATGTGCCTGTAGTCCCAGCTACTTGGAAGGTTGAGTTAGAAGGATCAGCTGAGCCCAGGAAGTCAAGGCTGTGGTGAGCCATGAGCGTGCCACTGCACTCGAGCCTGAATGACAGAGTGAGACCCTGACTCAAAGAAAGAAAAGGAAAAAAGAACAATAACATTCTTCACAAGAGGGTAGGAAAAAGACTGAAAACACACATGAATCAACCCAAAAGTCAGAAGAAAGACAACAAACAGGAACAACAACAACTCCATAAGAACCTTATGACAAGGATAAATTCTCACATTTCAATAATTAGCCTGAATGTGAATGGACTAAATTCACCACTGAAAAGACATAGAATGGCAAAATGGATAAAATATCATCAGGCAACAATATATTGATCCCAAGAGACTCATCTCACAAAGGATACTCACAGACTCAAAGTAAGAGGATGGGAAGCAAAATTTCAGGTGAACAGAACACAAAAGAAAGTTGGAGTTGCAATCCTAATATCAGACAAAATACCCTTTGAGCTATCAAAAATTTAAAAAGATACAGAAGGTCACTATATAATGATAAAAGGTTCAATCTATCAACAAGAAATATGCATTCTAAACATACATATATGTACCCAACATAGTAGCAACTACTTTCATAAAGCAGCTTCTAGGCAAACTTGAAAAAGACATTGACTCTAACACTATCACAGCTAGGGACTTTAATACCTCACTCACAACCCTAGACAGATCATCAGGTCAAAAAATCAGCAAGGAGATCCAGAACCTCCATGTGACTCTTGACCAAATGGACTTAACTGATAACTATAGAACACTCCACCCAACAACCATAGAATATACATTCTACTCATCACCACATGGAACGTACTCTAAGATAGACGACATCCTTGGCCATAAATCAAGTATAAATTACATAATACTGAAATTTTGCCATGCACCTTCTCCGAACACAGTGGAGTAAAAATAAATATCAACACCAACAAAGTTACCCCAAAACCCACAAAGACATGGACACTAAACAGCAAGATGCTAAGCAACTCCTGGGTCAACATGGAAATTAAAACAGAGATTAAAAGACATCTGGAAACAAATGAAAATGAAGAAATATCTTACCAAAATCTCTGGGATGCCATGAAAGCAGTAGTAAGAGGGGATTCATATCTCTATAAACGCACATGAAGAAAATGGAAAGATCACAAGTTAACAGCCTCATAAGTCACCTAAGGAAGCTAGAAAAGCAAGACCATTGAAACCCTAACTTCAGCAGAAGAATCCAGATCACCAAAATAAAAGCCTAAATTCGGGACATAGAAGACAAAAAAAACCCCACAAGGAAACAAAAAGCTAGTTCTTTGAAAGGATAAACAAGACTGATGGTCCCCTAGCTAGACTGACCAAGAAAAGGAGAGAAAAAGCCCAAATAAACACAATTGGAAACACAAAAGATCAAGTCACATCTGACCCTGAAGAAATACAAAAGATTATCAGAGACTGCTATGTACGCTTGTATGGAAACAAACTTTAAAACCTAAAGGAAATGCAGGGCTTTCTAATATCACACAACCTCCCCAGGTTGAAACAAGAAGAAATCGAGACCCTAAATAGACCAATAACAATTCAGGAAATTGATATGTCATAATAAAATTATCAACAAAAAAAGCCCTGGACCAGATGGCTTTTCAGCCAAATTCTACAAAACATACTAGGAGGAACTGATACCAAACTTACTGAAAGTACTCCAGGCAATTGAGAAAGATGGAACTCTCCCCAAATGATTTTATAATGCTAACATCACATTGATATCCAAGCCGGGTAAAGACCCAACAAAGAAAGAGAACTATGAGAAAATATCCTTGATGAACACAGATGCTAAAATTCTCAACAAGATCCTAGCAAACCAGATTCAACAACACATATCGAAAATCATCCACCATGACCATGTAGGCTTCATCTCCGGGATGCAAGGCTGGTTCAACATTTGTAAGACCATAAATATAATTAAATACGTCAACAGACATAAAAACAAAAACCACACGATTATATCATTAGATGCAGAAAAAGCTTTTGATAAAATTCAGCACCCTTTTTTGATAAAAACCTTCGAGTATCTAGGTATAGATGAAACATACCTTAAAACCGTAAGAGCCATCAATGAGAAACCCACAGCCAGCATACTGCTAAACAGGCAGAAATTAAAACACTTTCCCCTGAAAACTGGAACAAGACAAGCATGCCCACTCTCATCTCTCCTGTTCAACATAATTCTGGAAGTCCTAGCTAGAGCAATCAGAGAAGAGAAGGCAATCAGGGGTATCCAAATAGGAAAAGAGGAAGTCAAGTTATCCTCTGTGCAGATGACATGATTCTCTACCTTGAAAACCCAAGAGAATCTGACAAAAACCTCCTGGTACTGATAAAGGACGTTGGCAAAGTCTCAAGGTATAAAATAAATGTGCAAAAGACAATTGCATTTCTATACACCAATAATTAACAAACAGAAACTCAAATAAAAAGCACAATATTATTCACAATAGCCACAAAAAAAATGAAATACCCTGGCATCTTTCTAACCAGAGACGTGAAAGACCTTTACAATGAAAACTACAAAACACTGCTGAAAGAAATCAAAGATGACACAAACAAGAAGAAAAATATTCCATGCTCATGGATTTGAAGAATCAACATTGTTAAGATGTCCATTCTACCTAAGGCAATCTACAGATTTAATGCAATACCCATAAAATTACCAGCAATTTTGTTCACAGACCTAGAAACAACAATATAGGAATTTATATGGAAACATAAATGACCAAGAATAGCCAAAACAACCCTCAGCAAAAAAAAAAAAAAAAAAGCAGGAGGTATCACACTCATAGACTTTAAACTTTATTATAAAGCTACAATAATCAAAACAGCCTGCTATTGGTACAAGAACAGGCATACAGACCAATAGAATAGAATTGAGATTTCAGAAGTAAAACCTCAATTTCTCAACCAACTCATCTTCGACAAAGCCTCCATCACCAACCACTGGGGAGACGAGAACCTATTCAGTAAATGGTGCTGGGAAAACTGGATGACCACATCAGAAGATTGAAACAGGATATCTACCTATCCCCATACACAAAAATTAACTCTAAATGGATCAGAGATTTAAATGTAAAACTTCAAACTATAAGAACCTTAGAAAATGCAGGAGACACTCTTATGGAAATTGGAACTCGCG
>NW_007249242.1:53241-53630 GCF_000164805.1 Carlito syrichta
AACTCCATGTCTGACAAAGGCCTAACATCTAGGATCTACAAGGAACTCAAACATGCTGAAAAGAAAAAGACAAACAGCCCTATTAAAAAGTGGGTAAAAGATATGAATAGACAGTTCTCAAAAGAAGACACACGAGCAACCAACAGAAACATGAAAAAATGCTCAGTTTCACTAGTCATCAAGGAGATGCAAATTAAAACTACACTGAGATACCACCTCACTTCAGTCATAATGGCCATCATCAATAACTTAAAAAATAACAGATGCTGGAGAGGATGTGGTGAAAATGGAACACCTCCACATTGTTGGTGGGAGTGTAAACTAGTACAGCCTCTGTGGAAATCAGTGTGGCAATTCCTAAAAGTTCTAAAAATCGACCTTCCATATGA
>NW_007249242.1:53898-76784 GCF_000164805.1 Carlito syrichta
GTGGTACATATACACAATGGAATATTATGCAGCCATAAAGAAGAACAAAATCATGAACTTTGCAGCAACCTGGATGGAATTAAAGTCTATAATACTGAGTCATCTTTCCAGAAACAAAGAACTTAGTATCACATGTTCTCACTCATAAGGACCTGGAACAACTACTGTAGGGAAAGAAAAGGATTGACAGTAACTGGAAGCTGTGGTAGGGGGGAGGTGGGATTGACAGTAGTAGAAATCTGCCTGGGGAAGGGGAGGCACACCTCATCAACAAGGGTACCTCCACAATGAATATCTGTATACCTAACCCTCAATTGTATCCCACAATTTTAAAATAAATAAACATATAAAATAAAATTGAGATATAAGAGAAAAAAAATTTAGGTACGCACTTGTTTTATGATCCTAGATCTCTACCTAAAAGAAATGGAAGCATATATTCATACAAAGATTTGTATACAAATGCTCATAGAAACCTTATTTGTAATATTCCAAAACAAGAAACAACCCAAATGCCCTTCAACAGGCAAATGGATAACCAAACGGTGGTATAAACATACCATGGAATACGACTTGGCAATATAATGTAATAAACCATTGTTACCTGTAACAAAACGGGTGACTCTTGAAATAATTATGAAAGCTACATGAAGGAAGCTAGAGAAAAAGAGTTCTTAATGTATATTTTCACTTACGTAGAATTCTAGAAAATGCTAACTAATCCATAGAGGCAGAAATCAGATCAGGGGTTACCTGGAGAGATGAGAGAAGTGGGGAAGAGAGAGGGAAGAATTACAAGAGGCAACGTTTGGGGATGATGGATATGATCATTATCTTCATTGTGGTCATGGCTCCATAGGTAGAGATGTATGACCTCACTTATCAGACTGGACACTTGAAATATGTGCTTACTATTATATGTCAAGTAGACTTCAATAAATCTGAAAAAATTCAAAATAAAATAAAATTATAAGTTAAAACAAAGTAACTTTGGAGGTAAATCTTTAAAAAAACAAAAACAAACAAACAAAAAACCACATCTCCACCAAGGATTATACCTACTGATGGGAAAATCTGTTTGACTTTAACTTACATTATTCTTTAAGAAAGAGACCATATAAAAGGGATAGCATACTAACTAGGTTGGTTGGTTTAGATTCTTTTTTTTTTAAGTGTGAAAGCAAGATTTATTGAGGACAGAAAAGCTCCCACAGTGGGAGGGGGCCTGAAGGGGTTGCCTGGGTTTAGATTCTTAATCCAACTAGGTCGTTTTAGATTCTTACTGCTAACAGGACTCCGATAAATGGCAAGGATCCATTCATTCAATAATATTTATTAATTATTACATCAATGAACAAAGTCTCTGCTCTAATAAAAAATTTCACTATAATTGAGGGATAATAATTATTTATATATATAAAATAATTCAAGTGACAATAAAAACTATGACAATCAGCGTAGGAGAAGTGGAAGAGCAGATTACTATTTTATTTCGAAGATGGCCTCTATTGTGAAGTTATGCTTGCTCAGAAAGTAAGTACAGAGCAGGCACAGACCACTCAAGATATTTAGAGGAAGCATGGTAAGGAAAGAAAAACGGCAAATACAAAGGCACTAAGTAAGAAATAGTAATATGCTTGATATATTTGAGGAACAGCAAGATGTGTGCATCAGTGTGAATAATGGGAAAAAAAATGAAGAATGACATCAGAGAGGTGTCTGGGGCCAGATCAGATGGTCTTGTAAGCGATGGTAAGGACATTCATTAGCTTTTATTCTGAGTAAGATGGGAAACAAACAGAGAGTTTTCAGCAGAAGAGTGACACAATCTGATTTATATTCTCAATGGAGAATAAACTAGTGGGGTGAGAAGATCAACTAGGAAACTATTGAAATAATCCACGTGAACAGTGATAAGGGCTTGGACCAGGAAAGCAGCCATGGAAATGGTAAGAAAATATTCAGATTATAGATGTTTTGAGGGGGTATATGATAGGATTTGCAAATGGAGTAAATACAAAGTAATTGAGAGAACGGCACCTAGAATAACTCCACAGCTTCTGGCCTGAACACCTGGAAGAATGAAGGTCACTAAAACTATCTTTGGGAGAATGAGGGGAAATCAGATTTAGAGTGGTGATAGAGTCATAAACGGCTGGGAATCAAATAAAAAAGTTCTGCCTTGAACCTATTCAGTTGGAGATGACTTTTAGATGTCCAAGTGTATCAAGTAGGCAGTCAGATATACAATTCTTGAGTACAGAAGAGAGTGGGAGTAGCCACATAAATTTTGTCTGAGCTAAACAAGGGAAATTGCAGAATTTTGTAGGAGAAAGAGACTTCAGCAATCAAAATGCATTCTCGGCCAGCACTTTGGGAGGCCGAGGTGAGAGGATTACCCGAGCCTGGGGGTTCAAGATGAGCCTGGGGGCTCGAGACTAGCCTGGGCAACTTGGTGAGACCTCATCTCTACAGTAGCTCACATACACACACAAAAACTAGCCAGGCATGATGGCATGCATCTGTAGTTCCAGCAACTTGGAAGGCTGAAGTGGAAGGATCACCTAAGCCCAGCAGGTTGAGGCTGCAGTGGTCATGAGCGTGCCACTGCACTCCAGCCTGGGCAACAAGAGTGAGACTCCAACTCAAAAAAAAAAAATCCAATCTTAATATTTAGAGGAAAGGGAAGAGAGGCCTACAAAGGTAACTTAACTTCTTTAAGAACAACTTGCTGGGTAATAGTGCCAGAACTAAGATTTCTCCCAAGCCTCGTGGTACCCTTAGTGGAAGGAGAAATATTATCTCTAAAACCAAAATATTCTTAAATTACAAAAAACATTTAATGAGGGCAAAAATATTGCCAACTACTATTAAATGTTATAAAAGTTTGAAAATACATTCTAAATAATTTACTAGATTTAGATTTTTCTGAATTGAGGTATAAAAGAAACCATAAACATTAAATTGTATAAAATTTCCACGCTGTAATTCACAAGGCACGACCCAGGTAAAAGCTCAGATGCCTTTGAATGTCCCTGGGAAATGGCTTCTTCGCTAACAGGCAGTGTCAGGCCCGTACACAGCTCACTCTAGGGATGGCATAGCAAATAGGTTTCACCTCTTTTGACAATTGACAACTTAAAATGATTTTAGAATCGCTACCAGCAATGCTGCCATGAGAAAGATGATGGGGTCACTCCAAGGTCCACAGGAGTAAGTATTGTGATCCGAAAGAAATGCTCGCTAGACTGGAGGAATGTTGGTGTAGGTCTTATGTACACAACAACTAAGAAAATCTCTAAAACTTAATTAAGAGTTATATTATAGCTATGTTTTTCCTACTGGCTTTCATTTAAAAATGAGAAGTATGATCATACTCATAAATCTCTCATAAAAATATAAACTGGTGTTTCAAACCATTGAAAATCCATATAACCCATTTTTAAAGTTTAAGTCGTTTTTCCTTTTGCTAGTTAGTAGCAAATTCAGAATCAAACTTCAGGTCTTTCTTTTGCCATCCTCAACTTCTTGGTAGACTGGAATCAAAACAAACTTAAAGCTGGAGCAAAAGCCTCCAGACAATGCATTTCCAAGACCCCTTCTCTTCCTCTCCACAGAAATAGTTGAGATAATGCTCAGAGGTCTTTAAAGAGCACTAAAGATGCGGTGTACATTCTGATGGAATTGTCAGGCAGGTGTCTAGAGGTCCATTTGATCTCCAAAGGCCTGATCCATGGAAATCTCTCTGATCTTTTTCAGAGTTACAACAGAAAGGAAAGACATGGAGGGTCAGAGAGGAATTTTATCCTGTCTTCTTACCTGAGAAGCTAATTTTGACTTACTTTTTTTTAAGTGCTAGATTTAAAAAATAATTATATATTTCAGTCAACCAAAATGTATAGAGAATTAACATCCTCTTACCCACCACCTAGATTAATAATAGAATTTTCCAAGTTTAATCGACACTCCCTATGAATCCTTCCTCAGTTACATTCTTTTTCCTCCCTCATTCCAAGTATGAACCACTATAGTACATTATTTTAAGTTCTTTATTTTTTTCAAAAGGAATATATAACCGAAGGATACAAGATGATAAAATAAAAATGGAAAAAAAAAATATATGTGATTACTTTTTAGTTGCTGAATTCAGTCCTGCGGGAGTAGACGGTTGCTCAGGATCCTGGTTAACAAGGCAAGTTGGAAAGGAGCAGCCATCACCTAAACTAGAATTAAAATAAAAGTTTACAATTGAAGCATAACAAAGTGAAACTCTGTTAAAATGCTGATGGAGAGCAGAACAGGTTATAAATTAGGCAAAACATGTGAATCAGATATTGTCTTCAACACAGTGTTTATGTTTAGGAAGATAATGTATTAACTGATTTTCATGTTGATATAATAACTATGAAATAATACTTTAAAAATAGGAGTTCCTATGCATAATTATAGAGCTTTGGAACTATAGGCTTTTCCTAAAATTATCCTTTGTTGGGTTATTTTTATTAGTTTAAAGCCTGAAAATGTTCACAACAAAGTACCTTGAAAAAATGGGTAGCAACCAGTACTTCTTCTCATCACCAAATACTTGTCGCATGTTTTTACTGAAGCCCAAGCTGAATCCATTCTTATCTGTTCCATGTCGAAATGCTGGACTTCTGAATGCCTCTAAAAAAAAGGTAAAGCAATTATACAACTAAATAACATATTTACTAGTAATCCCTAATATTTAGCAATAATTGAATTATATGAGGAAACTCTGAAAATCAATGACTAGCCACCTGTGAGTACTTACAGCCCTGAAATACAGGTTGCCTATTCTATTTAAAATATAAGATGCATCTACTTTATTGTTTAAATAAACCTTATATTATAACAGTACTTGTGAACTATAGAAAGTCAGATAATTCAAACTAGCAAATAAATTAATACTTTACATCTTCTGGATTTTTTATTAATAGGTAGATCGATAAACGAATGGATAAATGGATGGATGGAGATATATACAAATCGGCAACGTTTTTTTAACTGAAACGAGACTATTCTTTACATACATTCTACAACCTGTCTTGTAAGTCAATAAACTCCATTTTCCAACTTCATTGAAGTTTTCTCATCTAATCATAAACTTTCTCCAACTGACCAAAAAATATAGTTTAAGGCTAGCTTGTCCATATCAGGATATAGTCCAGAACCATACCCTGCATCTAGTTATGCTCACTCTGATTATGAAAGTTGAGGTTCAGAGAGGCTCTAGGACTTCCTAAGGTCAAACAACAAATAAGTGACAGAGTGGAACTTGAACAAGGCTATCAATGTTCTTTCCATAATGGTACATTTTCTTCTTGAATAATACTGAAATGCAAAATCTAAAGGTTATTAATGGAATATGAACATAGAGGTATAATGATTTTTCTCATTATTTTAAAAAGAAAAATCTAACTAGCAGAGTCAGGTACTATGAAAAATGTGATCTGCAAGATCCTTACCACTTGTCACCCCAGGATACATAGAATTTTATAAAGTATTTTTATAATTTTAGGACCATACTATACAGGTGAACTCTTTTCAGTGCCACAAGTTAAATCAATAAATCGAGAAGTTACCAGAAGTGAAAAGCTTCTAGAAACAATTCATTGACTTTTGACTGGGGTGTTTTTTGGTGTTATTTATTTATTTATTTTTTTGACACAAGATCTTACTCTGTTGCCAAGGCTGGAGTGCAGTGACAGGATCATAGCTCACTGTAAGCTTGAACTCCTGAGCTGCCTAGGCTGGTCTTGAACTCTTGGCCTCAAGTGATCCTCCGGCTTTGGTCTTTCAAACACTGGGATTGCAGGCATAAGCCACTGAGCCCAGCCTTGATCTACTTTTGATAAATTATAATTTAATTTCCCAATATATAATTTGAAATAAGACATTATTCCTATTGCTTAGCAATTATGCCAATATTTTCACCCTAGTAGTATTTGCTGTAATACAATTTCACTAGAATACTAAAAATTAACACTAACAATCTACTATAATTAATCTTCACTGTACACTAAAATAATCAAATCTCACAGCTTGAAGTGTCCTTTGTGATCATAAGTATTTATAAATCCTGGTTGCATTTTCAAACTCCTAACCTTAGCTTAGATACTCTACATAGCTTTGTCCCTGCTTAGTTCTCAAACCTCATATTCCTCATGGTTTAGTTTTCTGTGCTGCAACCACATGGATAGTTCCTCAAGTATTCCTAGCTGTTTTTCTCTTCCCATATAGGGCTTTTTATTTTTAATTGAGATGAAATTCACAGAACATAGAATTAGCCTTTTTAAAGCGAACAATTCAAAGGCACTTATTATATTCACAAATTTGTTCAACTTCTACCTATATCAAGTTCCTAAATATTTTCATCACCCCAAAAAACTCCATATTCATTAAGCAATTACTCCCTACTACCCCATCTCCTCATCCCCTGAAGAGCACTAATTGGATTTTTCTCTAAGGTTATACATATTCTGGATATTACATATAAATGGAATCATATAATATGTCATATCATATACCTGTTACTGTGATAAGCTTCTTTCACTTTGCATGTCTTCAAGGTTCATACATGCTGTAGCATATATCAGTGATTCATTCTTTTATGACTAACAGTCCACTGTATAGATAGATATGTCTTACTTTTTCTCCATCCTTTGATGGGCATTTGAGTTGTCTCCACCTTTTGACTATTGTGAACAGTGTTGCTATGAACATTGATATACAAATATCTATTTGAGTCCCTGTTTTCAATATTTGGGGTATATATCTAAGAGTGAAACTGCTGGCTCATATGGTAATTCTAAACTTAATCCTTAAAGAATTTTTTTTTTTTTTTTTGAGTTGGAGTCTCATTTGGTCACCCAGGCTGGAGTGCAGTGGCATGCTCACGGCCACCCCAGAGTCAACTCACTGGGCTCAGGCGATCCTTCCACCTCAGCCTTCCAAGCAGCCAGAACTACAGGCATGCCTACCATGCCCAGTTAATTTTTTAAAAAATTTATTTATTGTAGAGACAAGGTCTCACCAAGTTACCTGGGTTGGTCTTGAACCCGTGGGCTAAGGCAATCCACTCGCCTTGGTCTCCCAAAGTGCTGGGATCACAGGCTAAATCACCTATTTTTTTCTTTTGTTGCTTATGCTTTTGGTGTTATATCTAAGAATTCACTGGCACATTCAGAATCCTAAAGATTTACTACTATGTTTTCTTCTAAGAGTTTTATAGTTTTAGCTCTTCCATTGAGATCTTTGATACATTTTGAGTTAAGTTTTTATATGGTATGAGATAGGGGTCCAAATTCATTCTTTCCCATGTGGATATTGAGTCATTCCAGCACTGTTTGTCAAAGATGTTCTTCTTTCCCTTTTGGGTGGTTTGGGCACCCTTATCAAAAATCAATTGACTAAAAATGTATGGATTTATTTCTGGACTCTCAATTTTATTCGAATGGGTCTACATGTCTGTCCTTATACCAGTATCCACACTGTTTTGATCACTGTAGCTTTGTATTGCATTTTGAAATCAAGAATGTGAGTTCTTTTTTTGGTGAATATTGTTC
Source organism: Carlito syrichta (assembly GCF_000164805.1). NCBI lineage: Eukaryota > Metazoa > Chordata > Mammalia > Primates > Tarsiidae > Carlito > Carlito syrichta. Next base: position 61,485 of record NW_007249242.1, read on the forward strand.
TGGCTATTTGGGGCCTGCTGCAATTCTATATGAATTTGAGAATCATCTTTCCCACTTACGCAAAAAAGGCCATTAAAACTGCACTGAATATGTAAATCACCTTGGCTAGTATTGCCTTCTTAACAATATAAGTCTTCCAGTCCATGAACATGAAGTCTTCTTTAAGTTTTTTCAGCAATGCTTTGTAGTTTTAAGTATGCTAGTATTCCACCTCCCTGGTAAATTTATTTCTAAGTATTTTATTCTTTTGGATTATTTTTAAAATGGAATTATTTTCTTAATTTCCTTTTTGGATGGCTTATTGCCTGTGTAAGGAAATGCAACTGATTTTTTGCTACACTGATCTTAAAATTAGCTAATAGTTTTATTGTGATTTAGGGTTTCCTAAATATAAGATCATGTCATTTATAAATATAGATAGTTTTACTTCTTTCTTTTGTGTGCCTTTATTTCTTTTTCTTGACTAATTTCTCTGGCTAGAACTTCCAGTTCAATGTTGAATAGCAGTTGTGAAAGAGGGCATCCTTGTTTTACTCTTGATCTTAGAAGGAAAGCTTTCAGTTTTTCTCCATTGAGTATAACATTAGCTGAAGATTTCTCATAAATACCTCTTATCCCCTTATTGGGTCGAGGAAGTTCCCTTTTATCCCTTGTTTGTTAAGTGTAATTTTTCTTATACATGAAAGAATGCTGGATTTTTATTATTTTTTTCTACACCAATTGAGACAATCATACTTTTTTTCTTCATTTTATTAATGTGGTATATTGTCATTGATTGATTTTTCATATATTTAACCACCCTTGCAATCCTGGGATAGATTCCACTTGATCATAGTGGATAATCCTTTTAATATGTTGCTGGATTTAGTATGTTAAGGATTGCTGCATCTGTATTCATTGGGATATTGGCCTACAGTTTTCTTGTGATGTCTTTGTTTCTGGTTTTGGTATCAGGGCAACATTGGCCTCATAGAATGAGTTAAGAAGTGTTCCTGGCAGCTTCTTTTGCCCATGCCAACTTGACGTGTTTCTTTTCTTTTTATTTTTTTATTTTAAAGATGTGGGGTACAATTCAGGGTCAGGTATACAAATGTTCATTATGCAGGTACCCTTGTTGATGAAGTATGCCTGCCCCCCAGCAGATTCCCACGACTGCCAGTCCTAACTCCTACCCCAGCAGTTTCCCACTACTGCCAATCCTTTTCTTATAGTATTATGATAATTGTTCAAGGTCCGCTTATGAGTGAGAATAGGTGATACTCAGTTCTTTGTTTCTGTAATAGATCACTCAGTATTATAGACTCTAAGACCATCTATGTTGCTGCAAAGTTCATAAATTTGTCCTTATTTATGGCTGTGTAATATTCCATTGTGTTTATGTACATTTTTTTTCCTCCAGTCTTCTTTCGATGGGCAGCACAGTTGGTTCCATCTTTTTGCTATTGTGAACAATGCTGCAATAAACATGTGTGTGCAGGTATCTTTTTCATAGAGTAATCTGAGTTCCTCCAGGTATATTCCCAGTAGGGGGATTGTGGAGTCATATGAAGGTTGATTTTCAGATCTTTTAGGAATTGACAAACTGTTTTCCACAGAGGTTGTAGTAGTTTACACTCCCACAGTGTAGTAGTGTTCCCTTTTCCCTGCATCCTCCTCAGTATCTGTTGTTTTTGGAGTTATTGATGATGGCCATCTTGAATGGAGTTAGGTGGTATCTCAGTGGTTTTAATTTTCATTTATTTGATAACTAGTGAGGCTGAGCATTTTTTCATGTATCTGTTGGTTGCACGTATGTCTTCTTTTGAGAAGTGTCTATTCATATCTTTTGCCCACTTTGCAATGGGGCGTTTGTTTTTTTTCTTTTCGGCAAGTTTGAGTTTCTTATAGATCCTAGATGTTAGGCCTTTGTCAGATACACAGTTGGCAAATATTTTTTCCCAGTCTGTGTGCTGTCTCCCTGCTCTCTTGATGGTTTCTTTGGCTTTGCAGAAGCTTGTCAGTTTGACGAGGTCCACTTGTCTATCTTATCTATTATGCCATGGGCTCTTGGGGTGTCTCTTTTCTTCTCTCTCTTCTTTCTCTAATAAACTTTGAAAACTTTTTAAAAGTGTTCATTTCTCTTCTAATTTTTAGCAGAGTTGGAGAAGTTAACCCTTCTCTAAATGTTTGGCAGAATCCATTAGTGAAGTCATTTTGTCCTGAGCTTTGCTTTGTTGTAAAGTTTCTGATTGCTGATTCCATTTCTTTACTTGTTTTCGGCCTGTTCTGATTTTCTATTTATTTTTTCGTAAGTGTGATAGTTTGTGTATTTCTAGTAATTTGCCTATTTCATCTAGGTTACCTAATTTTTGACGTAAAATAGTTCGTGGTATTTTCTTATAACTCTTTTTATTTCTATAAAGTCAGTAGTAATGTCCCTACTTTCATTTCTGATTTTCATGATGAGTCATCTCTTTTTTTCTTGCTAGCCAAGAGATGTCAAATTTGTTGCTATTTTTAAAGAGTCAACTATTGGTTTCATTTATTTTCTATCTTGTTATTCTCTATTTCCATTATCTCCTATTCTTATTATTTCCTTCCTTCTGCTGGCTTTCATTTTACTTTGCTTTTCTTTTAAGGTGTGAAATTGTTAATAGAGATATTTCTCTTTTTTTTTTTTTTTTTTAACTATAGGTATTTACAGCTATGCATTTCTCTTTAAGCACTGTTTTTGCTGCAACCCATACCTATAAGGCTCTTATACATACTGTTTTATATGCCCAAGATGTTCTGGCTCTTCCCATAGCTGACTTCTTAGGTTCAGTATTTTATGATGAGCTCTTCCTTGACCACTCATTCTAAATAGGTTCTCTATATAGCCCTTTATTCATACCATTCAGCCTCAGCCCTTATTCATATCTCAGTATCCTGTTTGTTTCCTTCAAAGTTATTTCACATTTTGTAATATTTTAAGTTTGGTTATTAATTTGGGGGCTTCTCACGAGACTGTTTTGCCCCTGCTCACCACTGTATATACATTATGCTTTGCACACAATGGACAATAAATAAATATGTGGAATGAGTAAACTTGGATGTGCCTAAGTGACATACTACAAAAAAAATGTGGGAAATACGTGATTTTTACCACTTCAAGACAGGTTGGCATTTAATCCCATGGCAACTGTCAGTGAGTATCTATAAATATTTAAAGTTCTATCAACTACAACAATTGAATACTCACCTAAAGTAGATTTATTTTTGCTGACTAGCCAACAATGATAGCCAAACAGAGAAGACAAGCTGACAGAAAACATAGCTGCAGCAAAGAATAAAAACATAATATGGAACTTGGCTTGAGTATCAGGTAGGCCATTCTATAAAGAAAGGAAGAAAATAAAATGTTTTGTCAAAGGGCTACATATTCCCCTACTTTTAGATGTAAATTAGTAAGTTTGGAGGGTTTTTTTGCTTAAAAATTTTTCTTAAATTTATATATAGAGAAAAGTACATGGCTTTATGTTAAAAACTTTGGGGGAAATATCTATATATTTCACTGATTTAAAATAAATGTTTCCTGTAATATGAATACATATGGAAATGACTTTAAAATTTGGAATATTTATTTTGTTTTGCATAATCATACCATAGAAAAATTATGGCAGTATATGTATAAACTATAATAGTAGGAAGCAAGATAAAAGGAACTATAAAATGTAGTTTTAAATTTACTACCTGAATCTGTTTTTACATACTACATAGTCACAAATGTTTAGTTTCATTATAATGCCAGAAAAAAAGTTAACTGGCACACTTTACCTACCATTCGCATTGATGTTTTATATCAGTATAAACAACAGTATCAACCAAAAGAACACCAACAACACCTTCGCAATAATGCTTCAAGCTATTTTAAATAGTAGCATCACAGAAAAGATCAACATTTGTATAATGCCTAAAATAAGCCTTATAATATCCATGGACTGAGATGGTTCATCTCAAAGCAAAACCAGTTTTACTGTCACTGTTTGTATGTCCAAGGAGAACTGAACTGACTCTAGAACAGAGGGCTTGGGGCTACGGATACTTAGGGAAGCACCAGAGCTGCCAAGATAAAAGACCATGTTTCAATACTCTGTGGTACCTGACAGATGGACACAGATCACAAGATCTCACCAATAGTGTTTGACGGGTCTGCACAGTGAAAACTCTGGTCATTCCTTTTCAAATATATTTGTGGTTTGGAACTAAAATCATCTTTGGAAATGAGGAGCAGTGAGGCAATGTTCTCCAGACATTCATTAAGGATCATTCTTCAAGCTGGACACTAGGACTATCCTTGAATGCTAGGAGCAAGTCCCTTCACCCATGTATTTCGAGTACTTAGCAATATAACTGGCGTACAGTAGGCATTCAGTAAATCTTCGGTATTAAATATGGTTCAAAACTCACATAAATGATCTAGCAATTCAGAAAATCTAATAAGGATAATTTAATGAAAATAAAGCATTCCTGGCAGGGGATAAACAAACAGCTTTTTACCATCATTTAGTGTTCACAAAGAGGCTCGTTAGATATTTAAAATACTCAATTTTAATTTCTTTTTGTCTACATTTAAAATATATAGTGCAGAAAACAAATGAGTTACCTAAAGCTTAATCAAGCAACCTAGAATATAAACTCAGGATGTTATGGACATAATAGATTTAAAAATAATCTTCTTGCATATAAAGAAAGCACATCAATTTTTAAATACCGAAGAGTAAGTTTTATATAGTCATCAATTCTCGTTATTCGCAGTAGTTATATTTTATAAATTTGCCACAAACACTGAATTTATGAATACTGAACCACTGCTCCTAGGGAAAGTACAGGGTTAGGTTTGTATGAACCTCTGGTCACAACATCTTTGTCAACTAGTCAATATGTAACCTTTTAAAATGTATGTTTCTGTCTAAAGGAACCTTATTTAATATATATTGTTGGGTCATAATATAGAACTCATGGCCAACAGCACTATAACTCATGCCTAAGTTACGCTTATTTAACACATGTATTTTCTCCATAAGACACATCAGCTTTCTTTTATTTAGAAACACTAGACCACATTTCAGCACTACACTTGAAGACCATTTTTAACAGCAAAATCACCAACAAAAAGCACAAAAATGCAAAAAACATGGCACTAATTAGACTGAAAAGCACACTTGTTTACAGTATGAGAGCTGAAACAGGAAGGCAGAAGAGCGTCGCCTTGTTCAACCTCAACGGGAAGGAAACTCAAATTTTTTTGCCACTCTGCACATGTCTTCAGATGGCCATAAAAGCCCTGACAGCATTAATCTGGGAATTACAAATAAATTTTAGTGAATGAGTGAATTAACAAATACAGAATCTGCGAATAATGAGGACTGACTGCATATTGGTTAGCTCTATCTTATAAAATCAGTGTCTGAAATAATTCTCTATTGAAAAATCTGTTATTACGTATTTTTGTATACTAAAAAAGAGTCACCAAGGTAATGACTTACTGTCCAAAATTTGACAAAATACTGTAAATCTGTAGCCGCAATAAAAAGGCAGTAGAGCAGAGAATAAGCCAAGAAAAGGAGAAAGAATTTATAATTTGAAAATCCAACACAATTGTTCACCCTGTCAACAAAACAAAAAACATTTTCAATGAGTCTTACATCTTCAATCTAGGTATACATATGTTCAAACTTGACAGAATGTTTAGTTTTCTTTCATTTTAGGTGTATTGGCATTTCTTTAAGTATAGCTCAAACAATTAAAACAAATATTAAAAATTAATTTTACTAAAAAATTTGTTTTTATTTTTTAAATATAGTATTTAACATTGCTTTAATCAATCATAAACAATGTAATTGCATTTCATGTCTAATTACACAAATAAGCACATGCCTAAAAGCATAGAGCCTGTGAAAAACATCATAAAGTCAGGCAGATTATAAGACTTTACTAAATCCTTCTTCTATGCTATCTTTTGGTCTGATTTCCAACTATGATCAAGGAAGCTAAAGTCTTTCAAGTTTTCCCAAGTTAGATGAAATATCTTCACAAACTACTCCTGGCATGCTATCACTAAAGCAACCAGATCATCAAAGCTATTAAATGGGAGGTTTAAGAAAAGAAATAAGACTGGGAGCCAGATAGCCAGGATTGCAATGCTCACTGACATTCTAAATAATTATGTGGCCCCAAGGAAGTAAAATTGTCTATTAGAATTTCATTTTCCTTATCTATAAAAAATGCATTCTGAGACCATTTCCAAAAGCAGTTCTATAGTCTGTAATTGTAAATATGGAAATTCATAAATTCTTAGTCCTTACTCTAACATCATTGAATGGAGAACTCAGACTATCACATAAATACAAATATAACTCATTTTTATAGTCACACACTTTCCTTCTATCAAATTTCCCCCCACTTTTCATAAAGTCAAGGGCACTACTGGATGACCTTGTGTAAATGTGACACAAAACCTCTGTGGAACTGGCCCATACCTTTACTGGCTGAGTTAATTCTTGGTTAACTGGTATAATGTACCTGTGGCATTTAACATACACATACTGTTTCCTTTCCTCAAATGTCCTTGTTCCCACTCTAATGTTGGTAAAATCATCTCACTTTCTATTGACCTTGCTAAAAAAAAAATAGAACATTTTTCTTTCTAAATGTTTAAAAATTAAATTATATTCACTTAAAAACACTCTTTGTATTTTTTATTTTGTGTTGCTTGTTTGTTTGTTTTGGAGTTGAGTTCTCACTCCATTGCCCAGGCTGGAGTGCAGTGGCATAAATCATGGCTCACTGTAACCTTGACCTCCAAGGCTCAGGTGATCCTTCTGCCTCAGCCTCTTGCGCAGCAGGGACTACAGGCACACACCACCACACCCAGTTAATTTTTTTATTTTCTGTAGAGTTGAGATCTCGTTATGTTGCCCAGACTGGTCTCAAACTCCTGGGCTCAAGTGATCCTCCCTCTGTGTCCTCCCAAAGTGCTGGGATTACAAGTGTGAGCTACCACATCAGGCCCTTGTTTACATTTCTACCTCAAAAAATATAAGGTAAAGAGAATAGCATTAGATTTAGCAATATTTTATGTGGGTGAACATTGTATGAAAACATTTGCATTTGCAGCTCTAGAGATTTCAGCAGGAATACAAACCAATTTCTGAGACTGCTTTTTAGGGTGTCTAAATGAAAGAATGACAAGAAATAATACTGGAGACGATTAGTCTAGCCTAACTATATTCTGTCTCCAAAAGAGCAAGATATTCCCTTTGCTATATTCCCTTTCCCTTGTGATGGTTTCAAGAGGAAAGAATGGGAAGGCCAAGGCTGAGTACAGTTAAGACTTTGGACGATGTGGGTGTAAACAATGACTCTTATGGACTAGGAAAAAACTAGAAGAGATAGAAAAGATTGTTTCTCTTCCTACAGGAGGTAAGAAATAGCTATTGTATTAAATGATAAGTAACATCTTTATAGAAAGAAAATGATTTGGGAGCAACCACTTCGGGTCCCCTCCCACTGTGGGAGCTTTTCTGTCCTATTAATAAATCCTGCTTTCTAAAATTAAAAAAAATTTGAACACAGATTTTATAACATCTAATTTTACTTTACTTAGAAGAATTGTATATAGTTTGCCATGTCAGAGCTAGGAAACAGGTAAAAAATAGTAAATAAAAACCAAGTGTTTTATTTATATCTATATTATATAAATTTATATATATTATCTATATATGTAGAGAGAGAGTAAATACAGTAATAATATTTATTTTGAACAATACCTTACTCTCTTCATAACAGTTTTTGTGGCTAGACAGTTTAACTGCCTATTGCTTTGCAGTCTCAATCTGAAAAGGAAAAGTACTTATTCTGACTCTGAGCTTTCCCTGTCTAGAAAGAGTATGATTTTATACAAAGAAATGAAACACGTTCCAGGTAAATATCCTTCTTATGTTGCTTAAGTTCAGTGTAAAATACAGCTCTGTTATACAGTAATTGTTCTCTGAGTTTAAATTAGGAAAAGGACATAATATATTGGAAAGAATGTGGCCTTTGAAGCTCAAAAAACTTACTATGTGACTTTGAGCCCACTCTAACTTTTCTGTGCCTCATTTTTCACCCCTTGAAAATGAGACAATTTCTATCCTTCTGTTGCTATTTTAAAAATTACAGATTGTAGATATGGTCTCTAGAACATAATAGGTACTCAATAAATTGAAGTCCAAATTATTTACTTTTATTTGTGTTACTAAACTTTGGAAAGCATGTATTATTAATATAATTAATTAATAAACTAAAATATTTTACTAAAAAAATGACAGAAAATCCAATAAAGTAAATACTACAGAATCTCTATTTTAGTTAAAACATAACTGTGAAACTTATACCTGAATCCCGATGGGCAATCTTAACAGATTTTAATAAGTGACTTATATTCACATAAAGGCTGTTAAAAAAAATGTTGTTTTATGTATTTCTACAGACACATTTCCAGGATATATTAAGAAAAAAAAAAAAGAAACATATTCAGTTCACAGTGTAGTCATTTGTATTAAAAAAAGAAAGAAAGAAAGAAGGAAGGAAAGAAAGAAGGAAGGAAGGAGAAAGAAAGGAAGAAAATGAGGGGGGTAGGAGGCCACACACACACACGGAGCATGCATGCATTTATATCTGAAAAGTGCCATGACATTGACAACATGAGTTCCCGTGAATGGAGGAAGAATGTGAAGATAGGGGCTGGGAAGAATATGTCCACCTGTTTTATTTTTAAAATCAGCACCAAAATATGTTATTACCTATAGATTTTTAACTGAACATTTTGATTTGAAATAAAAAATAAAGTAAAATGGCTGCTCCATTCAGCTGGTACCAGGTGAATAGTAGACTCTCCTCACCAAATCCTTCACTAGTCTACATGGCTACTGCTTTCTGCATGGGAGTGCCCAGAACTAAGATGGTGGCGGGAACAGTGGACACAGCATGGAAATCGACAGTGCAGACAAGTAAGAACACAGACGTTAAAAGGTACCACAATTGGTCCATTCAACTTCTTCCACCTTGCCATCACAGGTTGAGAGCAACTACAGGTAGTGTGTAGGTACGTCATGTGTGCCTAGTTTTAAAATTCTAAAGTCTTATATCTTCCCCCCTTTGCTTATTTAATAGGGTTAGTCAACATTTGAAAGAGCTTCAAACTATAGCTTTGAAAGATTGTAAGTTTCTCATTTAGCCAAATTAACTGGAAGTTTGGGAAGATTGTTACAATAGCGAGTTACTATTTTCCATTTTTGCAATTTTATGAGTATCGCAAGGGCATGGCAATCTTTATAGGTGTGTACTGGCCTGACTGTTTCCATTTCTCTATTCCTTATCACCACAATCCTTTATTTACATTACAAAAATCAAAGTCAACTCTATGTCCCTGATTACTTTACCACTCTGCTAAATATATCTAGAGTACACAGCTATCCAGAAAAGGTACTTTGTATGGGTACCCCCAAGAGCAAACCCTGAGTTAAAACTTGGATATGCTCTATCTGAGACAAGGAAGGGAGAAATGCCAACAGAGCTTGTGTTATTGGCCAGTGCCTTGCTGGTTGGGTTGCCCCTGGAGTTATTAATGCCCTGGCACTTCTGGACTGCCTGGCTTGTGAGCTGAATAGTCCACCAAGGTAGAAGAAATCCCTCAGGCAGAGGAACAAAGAAACACTGGTGCCTGAAATGGGGAGCTGTCAGTGGGTGTGGGACTTGTCTACCTCAGGTGCCATGAACTCACAGATGGGTCATGGAGATATGGGTGTGTCTGTCACTGCAGCATCTGCTACTGTGGAAATCAACAGGGGAATACAAAGAGGACTAAGAAAACTCATAATTGAAGACATTGGGTACTGATGGCATGTACCTGTGATTCCAGCTACTCAGGAGGCTCAGCTGGAAAGAATGCTTGAGGCAGGAGGTCAATACTGTGGTGAATTGTGATCATGTCACCACACTCTACAGTTAAATAAAAGACCAGGTGCGATGGCTCATCACTGTAATCCCAGCACTTTGGGAGGATTGCTTGAGTCCAGAAGCTTGAGACCAGCCTGGGCAACATAGCAAAATTTTATCTCTACAAAAAATCAAAAAAATTAGCCAGGCATGGCACAAGCTATAGTCTCAGATATTCAGGAAGCTGAGGTGGAAGGATCGGCTGAGTCAAGGAGGTCAAGGCTGCTGTACGCTGTGATGGTGCTACTACATAAGCCTGGGCAACAGAATAAGACTACAGATCAAAACAACAAAAAGAGAACATCTGGGGGAGAATATTTGCTGAGAAAAAGAAAAAAGAAGGAAGCAAAAGAAAGAATGCAAATATAAGTTAGTACAAAGGGGGCTTATTTATGGAGATCTTTCTTGAAGAAGAATATCATCCTTATTGTAGTTGACTAGGCTTAACACTTTTAAGGAGAAAATCTAGGTGGAGAAAGGAAGAGGTATACTGGGGAGAGATACAGAATACTGTAAACCCTACATTACCCTATTGTTTCCTGCAGCTGAGAGAACCGTTCCCTTACATACAAGGAAGGAGCCAAAACAAAACAAAACAAAAAACAAACGGAATTTATTTATTTTAAAAATGTCTATTTATTCTTATATGTTTAAACTTCTGTCACCTTCAGAGTACTCTCCACTAGATGCAATAGGCCTATCAAGATACCTTTTCCACTACTCAAAACAGTTTTTGGACTCAGCAATTTTGATGCCTTTTAGTGCTTCTGCCATTTTTTGTTTCAGCTTTGCCACACTGGCAAAATGATTCCCTTTGAGGACTTTTTCATCCGGGAAAACAAAAAAAAGTCACTCAGGGTGAGATTGGGTGAATAGGGAGGGAGGAACATGAGGGTCATGCCACTTGTGATCAAAAACTGCTGAATCTTCAGTGCGGTGTGGGCAGGTGCGCTGTCATGGTGGAAGAACCAGTCACCGGCTTGCCACAACACAGGATGTTTCTGCCACAAATTATGACACAACCTTCTTAAAACTTCCAGATAAAAACCATGGGTCAACCTTTGATCCAGAAAAACAAATTCTGAGTGTAATGCTAGGGACCCACCCTCCAAAAGATAATTCCGGGTTTTCTGGGACTCCCATTGTATATTTCAGCCTATATGTAGTGCAGACTTGAGAGTATGTCTACCTTCCTGTAGTGCCATCTTTGAAAGAAGATAAGACTTGAAGAATGAGTATGATTAATGTTCAAATCCAACCTGATTGGCAACTTTAGCATGGCTATCAGAGATATGTGCACACAGTGGTGACAAATTATAGGAGAATCAACCTTGTCAGTAGCTCTTTCAAAGCATCCTTTATTAAGTTATCTAATTTCATGACTTAGATGTATTAGAAAACATTAATGAATTCTAAGTGGAAACTCTTTTTAAAATATACCTGTGCATTTGTGTATTTGTAATTATTCTCTTTATTGTCAAGTCTTATTTAAAATAAAATTGTTAAAATTTTAGATGACTTAATTCTTTATTAGAACCTTCCAGAGAGATATTATGCATAATCGATGTGCATATTTTTGTATAGCTATAACACATTTTAGAATCTGTCTTTGTACACATGCATATAAAGAAAACCCTTTGTTCTGAGCTAACATGTAAAATTAACTTTTATATTGCTAACCTACTAGTTTAAAAATTATTCCATGGAAATTCCCTTGAAGAAAAGCTCTCTTAAGCTAATTATACAAATATTAGAATCTAAATCTGAAAGTACTTTCTAGGTCAGCTAAGGTAATTTCTGTAGATTTAAATAGATAAATGATTCAATTTATTAAAATGTAAAAGGGATGGAAACTTGTTTAAGTATAGAACCATACTCACCACGGGCAATGATGATCCATCTTCAATATACACCTAAAAAACAAAAGAAAACACAGAACCCAATAACCCACAACTTTTCACATTAAATTATAAAAAAGAAAATATAAATATGGTTATTTTAAAGAGTTGTGGGAACTAAAACATTGTTAAATTACTTACTTATCTAAAAATTGATTAATGGCAAAAGTTATTATCTAAAATAAACATTATAGCCAATTCTATGACATAACAATAGAACTTTAAATTCAAAATATACATGTTTTAAGATGAAAATCAACTCATTTTGTAAAAACAATGTAATATATTAACATGTAATTATTTCATGCTGAAGAAGAGTACAAAACATCAACAGATTTACAGAAAGTCTGAATAAAACTTCCTTTAATGTCAATCCTTAACCTACGCAATACTGCCCTTGTAGTGTATTAAATATATAACAATATCTGACTGTAAAGATGGAAAACACTCATAGAAGAAGCATTCGCTAAATTGAACTCGCCAAGTCAGGACTGCTAAAAATCATGCACTTCATGTCATTATGAATCTGGGGGGAAAAGGACAATTGATTGTGGCCCTAAGCCACAATGGTATTAATGCAAGTGATTATACCAATTATATGTCCTAAATATAGATATGAGAAGCATGAATAAGGAGTAAAGGAGATAATCTGGATAATAATGAAAAAAACCAAAACACCCTGAATAAAAAGACCACTGGCATGTAGATATTTTAGAAGTAAAAGGTTCTCTTACTTATCACAGACAGAACAGTGATGGCAGCGATCTGGCTTTATAAGTTGGCATCTGTCACAATATCGGATTGCTAGGAACAAGAAGCTTCACTTAGTGTTAGATATGACATTAAGTTGTTAAATGAATGACTTTATTATCTATACATTTAAATGGCTTTTATCATTTATCTAAATTTAAATTCTAAAAGGCATATAAAATTTAAATTGATAAAAATAAGATATTTGACTCTGTTTAAACACAAAAATGGAATGATTCACCCACAGCCACAGTTCTCTGAAGAGGTTTCCCAAGAATAGAGAGTCTCCTGAGGAAATTTTTCTAATGCCTGCTTAATTGTAGGTAGTTATAATAAATCTCACAAAGGGTAAAAATATGTCCATTTCTGTCCATCTCTATCAAAGTAAACAGAAAGTCTCCTTCAAGTAGAGCAATTTGTTTCCTGTACCCAGTTATTTATCTAAAAAAGTATGTTTCAAATTGAACTAGGAAACAGAAGCCCAGGTTTTTGCACCTATATTGTCATTAACTAATTTTGGAAACTCAGGCAGTAATTTATTCTAGGGGCTTAACCTTCCTTAACATTTTGGCTTATGGGGTTAATATACCTAAGCATACATAAAGACATCTCTGTATTTGTGGGATAAGACCAGCGTTATAATGTTAATCAGGAAATTATCACTTGATTATCAAGAAACAGTGAAAACAAACAGGATAAAGATTACATGTGAGACTTAGATTCAATTATGATTCTAAAATTAGTTAGAAACAAATATAAATATATAAAATATTAATGCGATTAAAAAATTTTTTTAGAGACAAGTCACACTCTGTTGCTGTGGCTTGAGTAATCAATGCAGCCTTGAACTCCAGGGCTCAAGTGAGCTCCCTTCTCAGCCTCCTGAGTTACTGGGATTACAGGCATATATCACGTGCCCAGTCACTAATGAGATATTTTATCATACCAAGTCTTTGAAGCAAGTATGCATTTTCTACTTAAAGCATATCTTGGGTTGAACTGGTATTATTTTAAGTGCTTAATAGCCACATGGGGCTAGCAGCTGCCATAATGGGTAGCTCAGGTCTAATGTCACAGAATTTCTGGGTGAGTCTTGGTGGGCAAATACTAACAGTCCACATGTGTCAATTTAAAAAAAATTTATTCAGTTACTACAAAGTTACAATAATCAAGATGGTATAATAACAGCCATGTGTCAATTTAAGTTAATTTAAGATAATTTTTTAACTGGATAGCTGTTAAATTACCTTAAAATATGACTAAAGTAAGAACTTTATTAAATGAATTGCATTTGTAAGAAAATTAGTATAAGATGAATAAAAATTGGCCCAGTACCTAAATAAAGTTGTATACAATTATATAATTACGTTATAAATTTATTTTTTAAGTATACAAATGTGTTAATTTTATATTCATTATAGATACTGCTCCCTTCGATTTAATATGAATAGGAAAGTCTATAATTAAAACCTTACACATCAGTACTACTACAAATCCAGATTTCAGCAATTCTTCACTGTGTAGATAGAATAGAATTAAAGTCGGTTCTGATTTAGTTGAGATCTCTTAGCCACAGTGTTATTCACGTTTCCATTCTGTTTTATGGAACTGAACCGGAAAGATTTAATAGTAATCCAAAATATAACACAGTATTTATTTTGAAATGGGTGTTTGACAGTTTCAAATATATAAACATGCTTTCTAATAGTCTCCATAATACATTATTTGTATATAGTTGCAAGCACTCAACTTACCTCCAGACATGGTCCTGGTGTAGATGGGAAGATCTTTGGCTGCTCGCCTAAGAACTTCCTGATGGGCTTCACCTCTTGGCTCTCTCTCCAACAATTCTTTCTCTGCATAAGAGAGATGGAACTGTGGAATAAATTTAAATTTTAATCAGCATTTTCAAAGAAATGAAAATATCTTGGTCTAGTCTACCATACCAAAAGAAAGGTATTATAAAATATTAATGGTATATTAATAATATTCAGAGATAATAGAGTCTGAGATCTGGGCAAGTCTGTTACCCTCACAGGTACCCTCTAGTTTATGCATTTAGAAAGAGGGTATAATAATAATACAGTCATACCTACTTCCTTAGGCGTTTATGTAATTCAAAAGTAATAGAGTATATATATATATACTCTATTGCTTATAAAATGTAGAGTTTTATCAAAATATTAGTTACAATAGTAGATAAAATGGCCCAATAAGTAAATATGGCTAAATTAATAAATTTTAAATCTGGATATCATTAAGAACAAAAGTAGAAACAAATCCATCAGGTGTATTTTCTTATCTGAGTGACTTTTAACTTAGGGATAATCATTACATGAAATCTCTAAAAATCAAAAGAACAAATTATTCATTTCCTTCTCATACTGCCAATTTGACTCAACTCATTTGAAAAAAATAAAAGTTTGTTTGTGCTCCTACTTAATCTCTCTCTCTCTCTCTCTCTCTCTCACACACACACACACACACACACACACATATTAAGCCTGTATAAAAATTTATAAGTGGCCGGGCTCGGTGGCTCAGCCTGTAATCCCGCGCCTTTGGGAGGCTGAGGTGAGTGGATTGCCTGAGCCCGCGGGTTCGAGACCCGCCTGGGCAGCGAGACCTCATCTCTACAATAAATCATAAAGTC
>NW_007249242.1:76844-79970 GCF_000164805.1 Carlito syrichta
AGTCTGGGCGACAGAGTGAGACTCCAACTCAAAAAAAAAAAAAAAAAAAAAAAAAAAAAAAATTTATAAGTGTACTTTAGGACACATGGACAAGGAAAAGCTCAGCATCAGTGTTGAAAATATAAAACACTAAACACAATCCAATGTCCATCAAAAGGATAATGGATAAACTAGGGTATGAGACATCCAAATAATGAAACAGTATTGGCACCTAATAATAAACTATCACTATGTATAACAGAGAAAAGAATCTCAACATTGTTGGACAACAACATTAAATCATCTTATAGAGCATATGTAGAATGATTCCATTTATATAAAATTTTAAAACCAGCAAGCTAAACAACAGGTAAATTATTGTTCAGGGATACATATATATCCAGAAGATATATTACAGTTAGGCTCCTTCTAAGTTTCTAAGGTATTTTTTAAAAGTATTATCCAGACTAACTATTCCTTTTTTATGTTCATAGCATTTGCTTACTTATTAATTAATTTCATAGTATTTCAAAATATACCTCAACTAGTCCTTTTCCAAATGAATAAAAAAGTAAAGGTGACATTTATGAAGACATCATTATTATTTGGAGACAGGGTTTTTATCTGTTGCCCAGGCTGGAATACAGTGGCACAATCATAGCTCACTGTAGCCTCCAACTCTTGGAACTCCCACCTCAGCCTCCCAAGTAGCTGGGACTATAGGTGTGTACCCCCACACTCCGCTAATTTTTTAATTCTTTTGTAGAGACAAGGTCTTATTAAATTGCCCATGTTGGTCTTGAACTCCTGAACAGAAGAAATCCTCCTGCCCTGGCCTCTAAAAGTGCTGGGATTACAGATATGGGCCGTACCTGGCCATAATGTTTTTGTTAAGAAATAAACATAAATACCTTATATCAGCTCCCCCCCCAAAAAAAAAGAAAGAGAAAGAAAACAAATTTAGATTGGTGACATTATTACTCATATAACATGGATGTCCAAAAATGTATCCCCACTTTAGAATATACCAAATATACAGCCCTCCTTCCCCAGAACACTTAAGTTCAAAAGCGTGTCACATCACAAATTTGAAGAAAGATGTTATTGTGAAAATCTGAAGAAATGTAAGATCTCTTAGGATGAAACAGGTAACATACTTGATCTGCCCCTAGATGTGGCAGTTCTTTGGCAGGTTGATAAATGCTGTTTTGTTTATGTCTAAATATATATATTTAGAATACTTTAGATTTACAGAAAAATTAAGAAAATAGTGTGAAGTTCCCATATACTCCCTTCACTAAGTTTCCCATATTATTAATGTCTTACCTTAGTATAGTACATTGGTACATTAATGAACCAATATTGATATATACATATATTTTTGAGTCCACCCTCTGGCCTCAGGCAATCCTTCCACTTCAGTCTTCCAATATTGATATATTATTAACTAAGGTACATAGTTCACTCAAATTGCCTTAGTTTTTACTGAATATCTTTTTCTGTTCCACAACCCCAGCCAGGATACCACAGTACACTTACTTGGTCTTAACTCCCTAGGTTTCTCTTGATCCATGAGTTTCTTAGATTTTCCTAGTTTAATGCTTGTTTTTGACTCATAGTCTGAGGATTACTGTTCAGGTATTTTATAGGAATTTGATGATGCTTTTCTCATGACTCGATTGGGGTTATGGGTTTTTGAGGAGGAAGGTCACAGAGATAAAGTATCACTCATTACATTATATTAAGCGCACATACATCAATCTGACATCACAGTTAGCATTAACCTTAATCATCTGGTTGAGGGAATTTTTGACAGGTTTCTTTGCTTATTATTTCCTCTTTTCCAAACTGTACTCTTTGGAAGGAATTCACCATATGCAGCTTGCATTTAAGGAGTGGAGACTCATTTGTACGCCCTCCTTGAGGACAGAATATCTACATAAATTATTTAGAATTCACTTAAAAGAGAGATTTTCCTCTTCTTATCATTTATTTATTCAATAATTTACTTATATCAGGAATCTCATATTTATTTTATACTTTGGCTCATAATCTACCACTGCTTTAATTTTGCTGCTCAAATTGTTCCAGCTTTGCTATTGGGAGTTCTTTCAATTGGCTCCTGTGTGCCTTTGACATATCCCCGTTTACAAAAATAGTTTTTTTTTTTTTTTTTTTTGCATTTCCTTACTTTCTGGCACTATAGGATGCTCCAGGCTCATTTTGAATAATTCCTACCATTGTCCTAGAATCAGCCACTTCTCTAAGGAGCCTGCCTTTCTTGTACAGGAGAATATGACTATAAGCCAAGATCTGGGCTCATATACAGTTTTGAGATTAAAGAAGAGTATAATTTTGAAAGTATATTCAAACCAAGGAAACAAACTAATATCTAATCACATAAACAGAAAACTCACAGGATTGTACTTCCTTCTTTGCCAGTTGTTTTCAATTAGGACAAAAATAAACATAACCTCACTAATATTAAAACATAAAACTTGTTTTTCTGATTTAATCGGTAGCAAAGAGTTTCTTAATAACAGCATGTAATGCCAAGGGTCTGATAAAACTGGTAACATTGTAAATTACTACAATCATTGAGGAAACAATTTTGCAAATGAGTTCTATTCCCTTGATCCAGTAATTCTATTTTTTATAATTTATATTAAGGATATAATCCAAAATATAAATAAAGTTATGTGTACAAATATGTTAATAATGTTACTTATAATATGAAAAATTAAGGCTAAAAATACAAGTTGGGATGTGACTAATTAAATTTTTACATAGTTCAGTAAGACTATTATGCTATTACTAAAAATGGCAATAAACCAACGATAGGCTATTAAGTAAAAAAAAAAGGAGCAGGTACTTTCTGAATGCAAAAATAAAAGAAATTAAAAATGTAAAGTGGTTAAATTAGTGCAATGGAATTTTTTTCCTTTTGCTTAGTCTCTATTTTCAAAATACAATTTAGTACAGTTGGATTACTTTTATATTGGAGAAAAGCTTATAAATTGGAAAAATATTACCAATTTAACAATCTTGCTATGAAAAAGGTAAATTTAAATTCACATGCTTATTTCTTACATTGTCTCAATAGTGACAAGAAAATATTAACATTTTCTTTTTTTTTTTTTTTTTTTG
>NW_007249242.1:80072-101883 GCF_000164805.1 Carlito syrichta
GGTCTCGAACCCACGGGCTCAGACAATCCACTCACCTCAGCCTCTCAAAGGCGCGGGATTACAGGCTGAGCCACCGAGCCCGGCTAACATTTTCTTATATTACTTCATCTCCTACTTTTTTAGCCCATTTTTCATTAGCACTTGAGGGTGCTTTATTGTCCTTTTAAGTGCAGGATGCTCACTTTACAAGCTAAAAATCTTTGGCAGTTGATCAATTTTAAAACGTAGCCAAAGATCTACATTTAATAGTGGAATAATCTAAGATTCTTAACTACCAAACAAGGACTCTTTCTTCCTAACAATGGTCTCTAAACTCTTTTGATCATGTAACCCATCAGCAAAAAGTAATGTGAGACCACACTGCTCATAGATGAATATTTTTATTGATACATGTACTATCAGTTAATATTATGTACCTTATATATAAAACGGTAAACAAACAGAAACATCAAAAGAATAACATATATAAATAAAAATTTGGCTATATTTTCCCCATGTTCCAATGGATTCCCTGGGCACCACCACCCCTTTGTGGTGTCTACTCTCCATACTAGAGTACGGGTCATGAAAAGAGTGTGTCCTTAAGGGTCAAATGACTTTGGCTTGAATCTTAGCGCTCCCCACACTAGCATTAGATACCTTGGATAATTATTTAATTTTTAAAGCCAATGACCCTATCTATAAAATTGAAATACATTATATCTGTCTCACACAGTTGTAGGAACTGAATGAGGTATGTCTTCTGTAGAAAATTCACCCAATAAAGTGAAAACAAAAATTTCACTTTCATCGATTTTGGCTGCTCCTTCAATACTGTGTTCTTTCTTCTGTGTTCCTGTATCGTTTCCCTTTTCCATCCTCTCCAACCACTGTTTCAGACCTTCTCTACTCTCCCATACCTCAATTAACCTACCTCCCTCTTCATTCTTTGCCACTGATCTCACATATAACTTTAGGGAGAAGTTAGATGTCACCTCAACTTCCGGCCAAAGCCATAAACATAAACCTGCATCCATACATATAATTTCTTTGGTGTTTTCTTTCAGTCATTTAACAAATATTTACTGAGTACCTTTTATAGGTCAGACACTGCTCTAGGCAGTGGTAATAGAGTAAGGAACAAAGATAAATTTCATCCCCTGCAGCATTTACATTCTGGTGATGGTATACAAAAGTAATAAATAAATATGGGATATGTTGTAGGATGGTAAATGCTAGAGAGAAAAATATAGCAAGGTAAGTTGTAGGGAATGTCAGGGAACAGGGGTTTGCTATGTTATATAAGGTAGTCATAGAGAGCCTCAATGATAAGGTACCATTTGTGCAAAGACATGAAGAAAGTGAGAGCTCTGTCTTGTCTTTTGAAAGGATCACTTTGGCTACTATGCTGTAAATACACAAAAGGAGGCAAGGATGAAAGCAAGGAGACTTGCTAAGAGGCTGCTTGCGGGTATATAAGTGAGAGAGGAAGATGGCTTGGACTATGATGGGAGGCAGGGAGGGGGCATGATCTGGTACTGCGGGTGTCTCAGAGTATGGCCCATAAAATTTGCTGATTGATTGGATGCAGGGTATGAGAGAAAAAGAGTAGCCAAAGATGACTATATGGTTTTTGGCCTGAACAACTGGAAGAGTGGAACTGTCACTACAGAAATGGGAAAACTTTAGGACTCAAAGAATTGGGGTAGTAGGTGAGAAATAAGATGTATGTTTTCAGTTCTGTTGAACTTTAAATTACTATTAGATGTTAAATAGGTAGCAAGAAATGAATTGCAAGTTAGTTTAGAGGCCCAGGCTGATGTAGTAATCTGAACACTGTAGCAGTAGAGTATCATATGAAATCGTAAGGCTAAATGAATTCCACAAAGGAATATATGGAGATATATAAGAAAAGAGGCCCAAAGATTAAGCTTTGGAACAATCCAAAGCTTTAGCGGTCTAGGAGTTGACGAGGAACCACCAAAGGAGAGCAAGAAGGAGCTGCCAGTATGGAGCAAAAAAATTATTATTTTAATGAGAAAGTGGGCAAGAATATTCTAGAAAGAAAATAATGTCTTGGTGTACCCAAGAACTATAGTAAGAAATATTAGAGTGGAAAGTGGAAAGTCAGAAATTTACACAAGAGTCACTAGGCAAGGAAGGCTGGACTTTATCCTGTGGGATATATGAGGTCACTCAATAGATATAAGCCATAGAGTAAAGGTGTCAAATTTGTTTTTAGATGGATCACTCCAGCTTCAGGGTGAAGGAGGGATTTTTGGCAGGGTTCTGGGAAGTGAATGTAGACAAGGCTAAAACAGAAGATATCATAGGAGAATACAATGTCTCAGGCAAGAGAAGTGATTAAGACCCTGAAATATGCAGTGATTAAAAAAAGAGAGAGAGACATATATATATATGCGTGCCAGAGGTACCATTAATTCTGTACAAGAATCTATGGTTTTCTTTTTAATATCCTTTCTCTGGTTAAATAGCATTTATTGGCTTTTCTAATCAGAGCTGTATTTCAAACTGATTACTTCAGAAAACAATCTACAGTGATGCCATTTTAAAAAGATTTGGTCTACTAAAACCACCTTGTCATTACTGCTAGCAAAGTTTATTTTGATTCAACAAATATGTTCTAGACTAAGTGGCAAGAATACAAAAATGAGTAAAACGCAATCCTTTGCCTCAAGAACATTTAACCAGGATGAACCACCCAAAGCAAATAGAGTGATCTCTTCAAAATGAAAATGTGGTCATATCACTCGGCTTAAACCTTCTGTAACAGAGATTGCCAGTTGTCTCTCGGTAACTGTTCTCTAGTGTTTAACATGGCCATTGAGAATAAAGACTATACTCCCACCTTCCATGTGAGTAGATATGACCATATAACTAATTCTAAATATAAGTGGAATGGCATCAGCAATGTCTAGCAAGTGTCTTGAAGATAAGGAAGGACATTTCCCTTTCCTCTTTCCTACTTCCTCTGGTGTGCTGGCTGAAATGTAGATGTGATGACTGGAACTGGAGCAGCCATCTGAGGCCAAGAGGCGGGGGAATGGAGCCTACACATACGGCAGAGCAACAAAATAGAAAAAGCCTGAGTACCTGGAAGCTGCGGGCTAGATACAGACTTTTTAGTGTAGAGGAGATGACATAGGCCATTATTTTGTTGCTGTTTCCAGTGGTTGACAGCCAACTAATACACTTTCAATGTAATAATTATAATTATGTCTCTCTATAATAGAATTATGTCTCAATATGTCTATTATAATATATTTATGCCTATCTGTATCTATCCATCCTGATGCCTGACTCTAAAATACAAATAACAGATTTAATATTGAAAATACTGGGTTGCAGTATAAGTTTACAGCATTTGTTTCTGGCATGGCAGCACTGTAGTGTTGGGAGTTTATCATTTGTCATTTGGAGTGACAATATTGCACCTGTGAATACACCTTGCATTTTGCATATTTGAAGAAATTAGTGCTATTTTTGGGCTCAAGAAGATGGAGTGTCAAGTGGAAAAAAACACTTCCAACAGAGGAGCAAAGGCAGCGGAGGCAGTTTGAAACATTTGTGTCATGTATGGGGAAAATGTCGCTGAGGAAGCCACGGCAAGAAAACCGTCTTGTCGTCTCAAAAAGGGCCACTTTGACCCGAGTGATTCTCCACATTCAGAAAGACCATCGGGTTTTGAGGAAGACCATTTCAACGCTTTGATTCATGATGATCCATGTCAGTCGGTCCAAGAATCGGCAAATGTGATGAGCTGTCACCAGTCAACCATCATGCAACATTCGCATTCTACAGCAAGTGAAAACGCTACGAACATATGCATCAACTCAACGCACTATTCATCTGATGAAAAAATAACGCCGTAAGGTAAAAATTCAATTATTTATTAACAGGCATATTAATTTCTTTAAAAATCCAATAAGTCACTATACTCAATGAGTTTGCAACATCAATGAAAATAATAAAATTGATTCTTCAATAATTCATCATAATAATTTCTATCTTTAGAATAGCTTTATTCTATCTTTAGAATAATTTTAACTTACTTCTTTTGAAGGATTCATTGGTAATGTAAAGATAGTTTTCCAGTATGACCAGACAAACATTGCAAAAAGTAGATGATAAGCCATCAGGTATACAACTGAAATGAAAGAAACATAATTATCACTGTAATAAGCAAAAACATACTAAAATTATGGTAGTCACAAAAGATCTATTTGTTCCAAATAACCAAATTACCAATTACAATAAATTATAAAGTTCCTTCAGGTCACAATCGAATAAACACAATTCAATGAATTTATACCTAAAGTAAAGAATTTTTTTTAAAAACCCTAATTACATAATTAGACTATGCCCATGAATAGAATCCTCCCATCTGTACATAGGCCCATCTATTGGCAAAATAACTAACAGGGACCTTTCCTAAATTGTAAAAATGAGGTAGTTATAGGTGCAACTTCAAAGAGCAAATATAGCATTAAAAAAATAATACTGAGGTTTTAAGAACTTTACTGACAGATTATAAAAGCAGTTTCTATTTGAGAACCCATTTGCTTATTTGCTCAGTTTCAAAGCTGGTGTAATGACTACATGTTTAAACAGAGAACACTTGGAAAGAGATTTTGTCCAATAAGAGTTCAAATGTCTTATTCATCACATGGAACAATTGTTGAAAAAAGATTCTGAATACTTTTTTCAGATAATGTATATAAACACACTTTGTGTGGCATCTTAGGTCCTGAAGTACTAAGCAAATTGAAAATGTTAATTTTGTATTATAATAAAGATAAAATGTGCAGTTTTTGTTACTTTATAGTTTTGTGGAAAGTACCAACATAATTGCCAAGAAATAAAACACTGCTATTTAAAAATAAAATAAAATGTTAATTTTGTACATAGTGATAATGATTCATCCCGGATGATATATTCATATACAACTAAATTCTGTAAGATTTAGTTGAAGAAAATATGCTTATTTAAAATATGGCATGTTTAGTATTTTAAAACTTTAATAGTAATTTTAAATTCTTCTGTAGAATGATGATGCTCACATTTACAGAGTCATTAAAAATTTGAATTATTAAATAAGGTAATACTCTGGGTTGGGATAGGTGCTTGTTGATATCCCTGTACCTCAAAGACTTAAGAATCTTTGGCATAACTACAGCAATTTGAGGGTGAATGACTTTGCCAACTATCTGACAGAATTCAGTCTGGAGACTTACAGAAATGAGCTATCTTTAACACTATCTTATCTCCATATTCTCAAAGAATAATTTATTGATCCCAACCAAACATAAATTAATACAATTCATTTTTTCAAACTACTTTAAAATGTCAAACAATATTACAATGTCAATGTCATAACAATATTACATTTTACCTTGTTCACCAATGTTTTCCATGGACACTATAGGAAAAAAAAAAAGATAGATCATAGGTTATACGAAACTTATGCCCACCACAGGGCCTGACAGAGATATAAGGCATTTAAGTAGGTTAATAATTTGGCTCTCCTTCAGATCAACATTCTTCAAATATTTGTTCAACTTTATTTAGAGGAGAAGTAAGTATGAAGTGAGGGTAAAGAGGTCTGTTGGCTGGGTTCGGCCATGCCATTGTTGTGCACATTAGCCCTAGCGCCCATGAAACAACACAAAACTCATCAAGTGTGCCCCTTTATTCCTACATCATCTGGTTTACTGGTTTTCTTCCAATTACAGAATTCAGAATTCAGATAAAAGCAATGTTCCCAAGGTCATTATGTTTTCAGAAGCATTTATTGCTCTTCATAACTGGCAGGTGCCTGGTTAGCTTTCTACAAAAAATAAAATGTTGTGTCCACAGTACACTCTTCCTTTCGAATTTCTGTAAGTATCAATTTTTATACCCCATGACTCTTTTTTGCACCTATCATACAATGAAGGGCCTAGACAGTGCTGGGAAACTGACACCCCAGGGGAGTGGGGGGGGGGGTTGTGAATATTCAAAGGTAGCAGGCAGATTAGGACAGGGACCACAAGAATTAAAACAAGCTAGAACAAGAAATTGTATTTAGTAATTGAGACAGTCTTCTTACCTTTTGTATTATCTATCTGTTTGCCTATCATTTGGGCTTCCTCTTTACTAGAGTTTTTGGAAGTTTTGGTCTATCTCAGTTGTACCAAGGAAGGGTTTGACTTTGTTCATGTATTTTTGTTCTAATTCAGCTTTTTAGGAGTACAGAATTTCAGGCCTTAGTCCTAGATTGAAATGTCATTACTTTAAGAAGCCCAGGAATCAGAGGGAAGTGTGAAAGATTTTTAAGATTGCTTGGCCCAACTTACCTCCTTCTCAAGAAAGCTACTGAATATAAGTGTAGGCATTTCTAGAACCAGTAGTAGCCCACAGTTTTGTACAGCAGCCCATTCCATTACTGGACTGCTCTAAGAATGAGAAACTTTACAGTGTGATGAAATTTGTCTCTTTGTGGCTCCTACCTATGATACCTAGGCTTGCAATGTGTAGCAATAAACAGAAAATCTAAATGACCTTCACATATTGAGTTATTGTGTGTCCCTTCAATGTTCTCTTTTAGCCTAAATAATATATGATTTTCAGATCTCTTACCAACTTGATGTGGCATCTTTAAATGTTTTCCAGGTTCTCAACTCCCTTTAACATTTCGGATCCCCAGAATGGGACAGGCAGGCACAGATCTTTGACTTACAAGTGTCCTGTTCTACAAGTTTGCTAGTGAATCAAAGGCTAGTCAGAGTTCACTTTCACAGAATCCCTTAAGTAGTTAATCTGAGAGCATAGGAAAGACTCAAGGCAAGTTTATATACAAACCCATGTGGCACCACATTTAAGCAATTCTCTCTAGGCATCGACTTCCCTGTCTTCAAAACTGACAATAACTCTTCCTTGGATCAAGATTTCCAACCTTTCAATTGAAAGCTAATCTAAAGAAATGAAAAGCGATTTGACTCCATTTGTGCATTTATGTATAATTTTTTTTTTTTTTTTGAGTTGGAGTCTCACTCTGTCCCCCAGACTGGAGTGCAGTGGCCGCTTCCGGCCACCGCAGCCTCGACCTGCTGGGCTCCGGCGATCCTTCCGCCTCAGCCTTCCGAGTAGCCGGAATTACAGGCATGCGCTACCACGCCCGGCTGATTTTTTGATTTATTGTAGAGATGAGGTCTTGCTGCCCCAGACGGGTCTCGAACCCGCGGGCTCAGGCAATCCACTCACTTCAGCCTCCCAAAGGTGCAGGATTACAGGCTGAGCCACCGAGCCCGGCTTATGTATGATCTTTAATGACCATTCCAGAGGTGCTGGTGCTTTAAAGAAAATGTATTTGCTAATCCAAGACTCTAGCTATCAGAGTTGAAAATAATAAAACAAAATAATATTTCAATATTTTTATTATTTTTTATTTTAGAATCATGGGGTACATGTGGGGATTTATTACATGAGCATACTGTGTGAAAACAAACTTTGGGCTTCTGACAAGCCCTTCCCTACCCCAGTAGCGGCCATGGAACCCAATGGGTGGTTTTGTAACTCTTATCCTCCCTCCCTGCCTCCTTCAGCAGTGCCCAGTGACTACTGTTTCTGTCCTTGTACCCATATGCTGAATGTTTCATGTCCACTTATGAGTGAGAAGATGTGGCATTCAGGTTTTTGTTTCTGTGATAATTCACTTAGATTGATAGCCTCTAGCTGCATCCATGTTGCTGCAAATGTGATTTTGTTCTTCTTTATGGCTGCCTAGTATTCCATTGTGAATATGAATCACATTTTCTTTATCCAGTTCACCTTCGATGGGCATCTGGTTTGGTGCTATGTGTTTGCTATTGTGAATAGTGCTGAAATAAACATATGCATACAGGAGTCTTTTTAGTAGAACAATTTATGTTCCTCTGGGTATATTCCCAGAAGTAGGATGGCAGGGTTGAATGGTAGCTCTTATTTTTAGTCCAAACTATTTTCCACAAAGGCTGAACTAGCTTGCATTCCCATGAACAGTGTACAAGCACTTCCTTTTCTCTGCAACCTCACCAACACTTGTTGTTTTTTGACTTTTTAATGATAGCTATCCTAACTGGTGTGAGATGGTATCTCTTTGTAGTTTTGATTTGCATTTCTCTGAGAAAACTGGACCCCAACCTATCACCATATACAGAAATTAAGTCAAAATAGATCAAGGACTTAAATGTAAAACCTCAAACTATAAGAATCAGAAGAAAATCTAGAGAACAGCCTCCTGGACATTGGCCTAGGCAAAAAATCCATAGCCAAGAACTCATAAGCAAATGCAGCAAAGATGAAAATTAGCAGGTATAACCTTAACAAGCTAAATTGTTTTTGCCCAGCAAAAGAAACCATCAAGAGAGTAAAAAGACAATCCACAGAATGGGAAAAAAATATCTGCAAGTTATGCATCCAACATAGGCCTAACATCAGGATCTATAAGAAACTCAAATGAATTGACAGGGGGAAAAAAACATTAAAAAGTGGGCAGACTGGGTGCACTGGCTTGCACCTGTAATCCCAGCACTTTGGGAGGCTGAGCCTGGAGAACTGCTTGAGACCAGGAGTTCAACACCAGGCTAGGTAACATAGCGAGACCTTGTATTTAACAAAAAAAATTAAATTAAATTAATTAGCCAGGCATGGTGGCTGTGCCTATAGTTCCAGCCACTCGGGAGACTGAGGTGGAAGTATCACTTATCACTTGAGCCCAGGAGTTGGAGGCTACAGTGAGCTGTGATGGTGCCACTGCACTCCAGCTTGGGCAACAGAGTGAGACCTCAACTCAAAAAAAAAAAAAAAAAAAGGGCAAAGGACATGAACAGACACTTCTCAAAGGAAGACATACAGGCAGCCAACAAACATATGAAAAATGCTCAGCATCACTAATTATCAAAATGATATTTTTTAAAAGGTACAGTTATTATGAGTTGATAATCTTTCTGATCTGGACCATTACCTCTATTAGCTGCATGTGCATTTTTTTATTTTTTGAGTCAGAATCTCACTCTGTAGTACAGATCTCAAGCTGTAGTTTAGAGGTATAATCACAGCACACCACAGGTTTGACCTCCTGGGCTCAGGCAATCCTTTCACCTCTGCCTCCTGAGTAGTTGGGACTACAAGTGCATGCCACCACACCTGGCTAATTTTAAAAATTTGTTTGTAGAGGTCTCACTATGTTTCTCAGGCTAGTTTCAAACTCCTGGGCTCAAGAATCCTGCCTTGGTCTCCCAAAGTGGTGGGCTTTCCAGTATGAGCCACTGTGCCCTGCCAAAACCCCTTTTTTAAAGCTATTTTTACCACTCGTGACTTGTTTTTCCCTAAATGTATTTCAAAATATACAGATGCTCTACTTTTAAAATTAAGCAAGTTATACTTACATACATGCTTATAGTAAACAATTCTGGTAAAATTTACAGAATGAAATGGAAAAGTCCAAAAAGGCTGTATCCAAGATTATGAGTCTATCCAATTGCTTGTAATCATAAAATAAGTCTTTTCAATTTTTGTCAACATCACAGATGTTACTATTTAAAAATTACTATTTTAGTATTCATTTCCCTTAATACTAGTGAAGCTTATGCTTGAAATATGATTGGCTTTTCTGTCTCTTCTGAGTGAATGATCACTTTCTTATTGAGAGTCTTTTCAAATTCTAGACAGTAATCCTATATCTGTTATACTTGTTGCAAATGAAGTTGTATATAACTATTTTAAATGATTTAATAAATACTAACAAAATTTTGTGACATCACTAATTAAATAACAGAATCAGTGGATTATGATCCATTTTGCTTTACAACACTCAGGAAATAAGTATTTTTTCAATCATGTTTACTTAATTAGTAGGTCAGTGGTTCACCTTTTAATTCTCAGTTTAATGGCAGAGTTATCAAGTTCAAAGTTTCCTTTCTTATTGTGTAAAAACACATAAATACAATGTTATTGTTAAATACAAATATTTGTGTTCATAAGTGACTGTTTAAGAAAAGACAACTATTTAACCTCAAATACTTTTCAAATATATACAAATATAAAGGTAATATATGGAAAATATAGACTCAGTCTTTTAGAAAATATAGACAATCAAATATAATTTTGTATATCAAAATGAAAATTAAATAGCAATTTTGAACATAATTATGATGGATCTTTCAAACATAACTATTGGTTTTAATGTGAATCTTGAGTTTAAATCCAGTATTATTTAATTTTATTATTTGCTTCACAGACAGAATTTCAGTTTTATATATTTAAAAATTATGCTGATACCTATTCTCCAATTATACCAGAGAAATTTCAAGTGATGTATAGCTATGTTTATCACATTTACTTTAAACCAGCCATTGAGATAAATCAACATAGTTATTTCTATTTTTATTACAAGAAAACAGTTTTACTCAGTTTTTATTAAAGCAGATGAGCTTTACTCAAAGTCACATTAATTCATTCTATTCCTGAAATTCTTTCATTTTCAATTTTAAAATTTCATGCATGTGACAAAAATGTTATAACTTTGGGCTCTGTTGGATAATATTAAAATTAATTCCTCATTTTAAAAAAGCACAATGTTGGGCCTCCCGATCCCCAATAAACCCCAGAACACCCGGGGGAGGGGAATATAAAGCACAATAACTGGCATAGAGCATCCTCTTCATATATATTTAGAGTAAAACAGTGACTTACTCAAATGGAAGAAGTCACAACTAACTTGAATCTCATAAAAGTGATATATCAAAGCAGACGTAAGAGAAATGTAAATTTTTCCTTTTGTGAGCATGAAAAATTAAAGAAAGAAGTTACTTCTTTTACCATGTCAGCTTAGCACACTGTTGAAACTCAATGAATAACTGACAAATCCAAAAGTAATCTTTTCTGTATTCTCCTCCAAGCATAATTCTCCAGAAGTGAAGAAAATACCTCTCTAAAGAAAAGAAAGCGAGACGACAAAGTGGTTCATGTTCCTTTAAAAAGGAAAAGGTAGAGGGGGATTCTGGCTTCAACAGGGTTTCAAGCAACTTAGAAAATAGATAGTTTCTATGAGTGGGCAGGAGTGTTCCCCCCGGTTTTGGTTCTTCATTAGTATTTTAGTTTTTATAGTTTAATCTGTTAGAATGCAAACAGACAACTACTAAAGTACATAAACAGGAGTAAAGAGCAAATGCTCTCTATAAAGACAGGCAAAGTACAATCCCTTCTCTGCCATTTGCTAGCTTACACAAGGTATTTGACTTATGCCATCCTAAAATGGGTGAAATAACAACAGTAGTATTGATACGGCTGTTGTGAGAATTAAAAGAGAAAATATAAGAATGTACTTAACATAGTGCCTGGCTTACAGTAAGCCCCACAAATATACAATTATAATATATAATATTTAGGCTGGTTAATATTAACTGTAATATATAACATAGGAAAAAGGACTAAAAATGAAGAAAAATTACAAAAAGAAAAGTAATACTTGCATAGGCTTTTGAAAGAAATGCAAAATTGTGAATGAAAATAATTTTTACATGTGAAAATAAAAGGTTAAAAATAACTTAAATCCAAATTATCTATGTAAACTGCCTTTTTATACCGATGCGTATTTTACAAACTTGTTTAGTAAAACCAAAAAAGGTGGCCCTTATCCTTAACACAGAGTAATGATGAGACACAACGAACTTCAGTCTTGATGTGGCATTTAGTCCTTGTGAAAACTTCTCTAAAAAGTGAAAACATCTATTTTGTATGTGTCACTGTTTCACTTAAGCATTCAAAACAATTATTTTCTTTTTTAAAAAGGCCAAAAATATTCACCCCAAAGAAGTTAGATGCAATCTGCTCTTGGGAATAAGAGCAAATTATTCCCAAGATGTTATTTTGCTAACATGTGCTTATCTGGTAGATGGTACTACTCCTACTATCGAAATAGTATACCACACATTAGTAACACTGTGGGTCACAATTTTCATTTTCACTTCAAAAATTTATTTGCCTAATTTTATCTTGAAATAGCCTAATTTCTTTCTGGTCTATGTCGTACAATGACAATATTTTGCTTTAGTGATTTCTAACTTTCTAATATACCTCTAGAACTGAAAACTCTTCCCTGATTAATTGTGGTACAGGAATCACAACACTTTCTTGGCACCAATGGTATGTAGGGGAAAAAAAAGTGGAAATGGCAAATTATTACCACACTTATTAAGGATGTTCCTATTTGCCAAGAGCAAAATTAAGGTCTTCAAGAATTACATTTTGGAATCTGGAGCCTTCATAGATGCTACAAGGCTTATAGTTTGGGTTGCCAATTCTACTTTCTGGCTAAGCTTTCTGCCTAACCCCCTCCTCCCTCATTTATCATTCCTATAAGAAGCAGAGTGGGACAATAGGAAAAAAAGGCTGAACTGGTCAACCCTCAGTTTAGAAATGATAAGAGTGATAGTTTTTGTTATGGCAATGACCGTTCTTGAAGAAATTCTTAGGTAAAAATAAAACAGGTAAAATCAAAGTTAAAGAAGGAGACTGTCAGTTAAAGTAACAACCCATAACGTAGAAAAGGATGACAAACTGCTCCTTGATCCAGCCTGGCTTGAATGAAACTCCTTAAAACACCTTATCTCTTTTGCCTGACCTATCAAGCAATCATTTAATCCAGGTGTCAGTAAACTACTGTTCTTGGTCCAAATACCAACAACCTATTTCTGTAAATAAAATGTTATTGAAACATATACATGGCTACTTTTGAGCTACAATGGCATTGTTGGGTACATGTGATAGAGATTATATGGACTGCAAATCCTAAAATATGTATTGTTTGGCCCTCTATAAAAAAGTATTCCAGCCCCTGTGTATTAGTCAAAGTTCTCCAGAAAACAGAACCAATGGGACGTATGTGTATGTATACTGTATTAGAACTGGTTTAGTCTAGATGAGTTAAATTCAATATTGACTAAAAGCAGGGGATCATCTCAAAGATTATTCCAATCCTATATTTTTACTAACTGATTTTTAAATATTTGGCTTAGGTGGTTATTATTAAAGTGTTTGCTGTCATAGATTATATCTGTTGATATGTAACAGCCCAGTAAACTGTTGGTAATTTAAATCTAGCTAAACTTTTAGTATAATACAACCAAAATCCAAAATTTCAGATACTAAACTATGCCTTCAACATAGACCAAAAAAGTCTTCCCCACTTAAATTATCAAAGAATAGTTATATAATTGTTTCTAAAACAATGTGGGTTTTAGCATTTTTATTGCAAATGTATACTGTGACCTGTTATTTATTTTCTTAATCTGAATTTTATTTTTTCTTGTCTTCAAATTTAAACTTTCTCCTTTGGAGGAATAATTTAGCCTTATTACACAGTAACTTTTCTATACAAAACGACTATGCAATTTCAAGATTCTTTCTGACACAAATATATGCTAGCCTCATATGAGCAATCTGATAATGAAGAATATCAAAAAACAATCAGACAAAAAAATACAGAGACTTGGTTCTAATAAATGAATCTTAAGGATAACTTTATAGCCAAGCTCTATTTTCTTCTGCTTATCTTTCACTCGTTTACTGAGAAACATTCACTGACTACACTAAGCTTACACTGTTGAGAACAAAATGGTAAATAAGACTCCACTCCTGTGCTCAACAGGTCATAGAGTTTGTGATATCATTTTAGTTAGAAGTGAAAACCAACTGAAAAACAAATATGGAGTTATAAAAACACTTTCAACTCATAGAAGCAGCTCACATTCAAAAGGTTAAGACAAAAACACCAGTAGCAGTATAAATATGCTTTAATGTCTTCTGTCTTGACAAAACCTCTCCCTTGACCTCGTGTCTCCAGCTGCCACCTCATTTTTCTAGAATTTTCACAGGAAAACTTATTTTTAACAATCATCCAAAGTCACTGTCCCTACCCCCTAGCTTCCTCAACCAACTCCAACTGGCCTGATTCACGAGTATTCCACTGTGATCACCCTTGTCAAGGTTGTCAACACCTTCTCTAGGCTAATTCTCTGTGTTCAAGTGACTCTAACAGAATTAATTATGCTCTTCTTTCGGAAATACTCTGTCAAATCTACAGTGAATTACTTGACAGAATTGGCCAGGGGGAATCCCTTGAAGCAGAATCCTTTTAGTTACTTTCCAAAATGCTCTAGTTTATTTTCAGCAGATTAGAGACCAAAATTGGCATTGCTGCTAAATCATTTTAATGGCAGAAGAAAAATATTATTCACATAAATATTTTCAGTGTAATTCCAATTACATTTTCTCTTGCTAATACATTTTTCTAAATTTATTTTCTTTACAATGTATCTACTTATATTTTTAAAGTCTTTATCAAACTGTCTTTTTCTTTTCAGTCCTCTTATGTCATTATAATTTTATTGACAACTCTAGTGCCTGCCTTCCTCTCCAACCTCATCTCACACCACTCCCCCCTTGTGCACAATGTTTCTGCTACTCTGGGCTTCTTGCCTCTTAAACATGCTAACATTGTATCCAACCAAACCCCACCCTCCCTTCCCAGATCCTCTGCACTGTATTGAACCGGGTGATAGGAGACCTGTACTCTAGTTCACTCTCCCAAACATGCATGACCTTGATCATGACACTCAGCTGAGCTGTGCTTGAATTTTATTGTTTTTTAAAAAAATTTGCACTTTATCCTGAAGGCTTCTCTGGCTATAAAATTATCTTAAATCCTCTTTTCAATGTATTCTGAAAAAAAATTATTGATATTTAAAAACCTAGGGCAAAAGCTGTTTTAAAAAGAAATTTATCAGTAAATTAGTAGGAACTGTTTTGTCAAGGACAGTTAAATAGATTTAGAATAGAAACAAATAAGGATAAGGGTTCAACAATGCAAACCTTGAACCCCAAACACATGGTTTTCAGTTCACACTTTCTCACCATAAAAGCTAGCTCTAATATCCCTAACAGTCTAATCACAAATACTGTGCAAGACAATCTAGATTCCTCATTGGATCCCCACACAATTCCTTAAAAATTCATTTTGCAATAAGGAAACCATGATCTCTGAATGTGCAAAACAATGGTGCCATCTCGCCAAAAACCCTTGCAAGGTTTTGCCCAGAATTTACAATAAAGTCCAATCTCTTTAACTTCAACCTCAGTGGCCAAGCCTGATCTAGCTTCCCTGACCTCTCCTCTAATATTTATGGTCAATAGTCCCCTTGATCACTAAGCTGCTGCCATATTGAGCTTCTGACTGTTTCTAAGCCAAACTAACCTTAGTGTCTTTACCCCATTTGGAAAGCTCCTCAGCTGACTCCACATCTGGGTCTCTATCATACTTCAGGGTTGCAGTTTAAATGTCAGCTTTTCCTATCTGGTTTGTCCCTGAAATCACCATCACAATACATTGTTCTTTCTTAGCACTCAGTGCAACCTGTAATTAATTTTTTCTTTTCCATGACCCTCACTGAGGTTTGAATACTGTTTGATGTTTTATCTTGGGCAAGTGACATAGCCCCTCTAACTTTATCTCAATGTTTATCTTACTGGGCTGTTTTGAGAAAGTAAAAGCATCTAGAATAGAATCTGGCACATATGAGGGCTGTTAGTTGAATATGGAGGATAAATACCTAACTAAGAAGTTAGAGTTGTTAGAGTAGGAGTTGCCTTAAGCTTAGTGCTAACAGATTTATCAACAACCAAGGGGAAGAAGTACACAGTGAATGATTAGCTTGTAGTAATACTAAAATTTTCTGGAGAATGAAATGCAAATTGTTAGGAATAAATTACTGGAAGACCTTCTAAATATGAATAAGCAGAAAAATGCAGGTGAATTACCATGTGGGCAAATTACTATAATGAGAAAAAGTTAAAACAGTAAATTTTTTTTTTCTTTTTGCCTTTTTTTTTTTAGAGACAGGGTTTCGCTATGTTGGCCAGGCTGGTCTCAAACTCCTGTCCTCAAGCGATTCTCCCATCTTAGCTTCCCAAAGTGCTGTGCTGGGATTACAGGGATGAGCCATCACACCCACTAAACCAGTAAACTTTTTTTTTTTTTTGAGTTGGAGTCTCACTCTGTGGCCCACACTGGAGTACAGTGGCCGCTCCCGGCCACCACAGCCTTGACCTGCTGGGCTCCGGCGATCCTTCCGCCTCAGCCTTCCGAGTAGCCGGAATTACAGGCATGTGCTACCACGCCTGGCTGATTTTTTGATTTATTGTAGAGATGAGGTCTCACTGCCCAGGCGGGTCTCAAACCCGCAGACTCAGGCAATCCACGCACCTCAGCCTCCCAAAGGCGCGGGATTACAGGCTAAGCCACTGAGCCCGGCTACCAGTCAATTTTTAAACTATGTTTTTACCCTACCCCTCCCAGAGCTCCTTTCCTCTCAACCCCAACCACATTGCACCCCACCATGCCCTGTCCAGATTCTGACAGGGCTTGGCATGCATCAGAATCTCAATATGAGGAGTAGAAGAAGTATAATTTAGGGCAGGTCGGACTTGATGCCTTTCCCCAGCCTCTAGAAATTATCAAACAACCATGGGAAATGGCCTGGAAACTGTTGGAGACCTCTTCCTGAAGAATGGCACTATGCCATGTCAAAAACAAAAATAAACAACTATAAGTTAAATAACATAATCCAAGATACAGGAGATCTCAAGAATAGTTTATGTTCCAAAAGATTTGTTTTCTGGGTAGTTAAACCTCTAGGTTACACATCAAATTTTCTGCATAACAGTATTAACACTGTTACAAAAACGAGCCACAGTGTGTTAAAAGGAAACCTACTGAGCTGCAACATCCCTGAAACGGTGCACTAAAGGCCACCCTCATTCTTTTTCCTTACCTACTGGGCTATGAGAGCAGGCATTCATCCTATTCCAAGACCTCAGTGATAACACCTGTATTAGTTTGCTGGGTTGCCATAGCAAAGTACCACTGACTGGGTGCTTTAAACAACAGAAATCTATGTTTTCAAAGATCTGGAGTCTGGAAACCTGAGAGTGAGGTGTTGGCAGGGTTGGTTTCTTCTGCGGTCTCTCTCCTTGGCTTGCAATGGCCACCTTCTCTCTGTATCATCACATAATTTTCCCTCTGTGCTTCTAGATCCAAATTTCCTCTTCTTTTAAGGGCAGCAAGTTGTAAGGACATCAAGTCATCACTCTGATGACCTCATTTTAACTTAATTACCTCTTTAAAGACCCTATGTTCAAATACTGTCACATTCTGATGCCCTGGAGTTTAGACCTTAAGCCTAAGAATTTTGGAGGAACGCAATATAGCTCACAACACCCTTCAAAATAAGACTGCAGCTTTGGGCTGGGCTCGGTGGCTCAGTCTATAATCTCAGCACTTTGGGAGGCCACGGCGAGTGGATTGCCTGAGTCCATGGGTTCGAGACCAGTCCAGGCAACTTGGCGAGACCTCGTTTCTACAATAAATCAAAAATTCGCCAGGAGTGATAGCGAGCAACTGTAGTCCTGGCTACTTGGAAGGCTGAGGTGGAAGGATTGCCCAAGCTCAGCAGTTCGATGCTGGGGTGGTGGTAAGTGTGCCACTGCACTCCAGCCTTGGCGACAGAGTGAGACTCCAACCCCCCCCCAAAAAAAGACTGCACCTTTGAAGGCTGTATGGAGTGAGAGAGGCAGACATCAGTAAGCTGGTGAAGAGAAGGAAGTGACCGGGCTTGGTGGCTCAGTCTGTAATCTCAGAACTTTGGGAGGCCAAGTAGAGTGGATTGCCTGAGCCCGCAGGTTCGAGACCAGCCCCGGCAACT
The DNA here is from genome assembly GCF_000164805.1 of Carlito syrichta. Lineage (NCBI taxonomy): Eukaryota > Metazoa > Chordata > Mammalia > Primates > Tarsiidae > Carlito > Carlito syrichta. Next base: position 97,853 of record NW_007249242.1, read on the forward strand.
TGGTAAGACCTCATCTTTACGAAAGAAGGAAATTTGATGACAATAAGCTAAAGAAACTAAAGGAAGGGAGCGTTTCTTGAATGCTCTATGCCAGGGATTTGTGATCAGTTCTTTAAATGTTTCTCTCATTTAAGCATTATAACAATCCGTGAGGTTGGTATTATTATTTTTAAATCTGAAAAGACAGTTGCACAGAAGTAAAATAACTTCTAGTATTATTTATGTCAGAGTATATGAAGCTGAGATCTACATATAGACCTGACCCCAAAACTCTTTCAAGGTTTCTGTGTGGTCTCCTGGGTCCTGTGACGTCTGGTGCCTCCTAACCATACAACCTGCTGGGCTTCTTTATCCTGGGAGCGGTTTCTTTCTGTGGTTGCTCCCAATTATTGTCCTGTCTGTGTTTGATATTCCCACCACTCCCTGCTCCTTCTGATTTAGGACACCCTAGAAAGCAGGGTTTAAAATGTCCTCTTTTTGTAACCAGCCAACTTAAAACATCTGGAAACAGACCGTTTTATAGTATAGACTTTGAACATAAATAATTCAATTTGATCATATTTCAGGGCAGAACGTGATTTTAGACTTTCCTAAGCATCTCACTTCAAGAACTGGGGAAGGAATAAGCCTCTGGGTTCCTAGAGCAAGAATTAGATGGTGATATCAGGAAGACTGAGACATGGGATGGGGTTTCCTAATCTCCATCCTCAGCAATAGAGGGACAGAAAGAAAGTTTCTTCCCTTTTCTACACATGGCTACACACTCAACTCCAAGTTCCTACAACCACTGAATCTTTTCAACTCCAACCCCCTTCTTTTCTAGTTCCAGATGCCATTATTGAAGTATGACAAGAGAGAAAATGACTGACTCCTTGGAACCATGTAAATCTATGGTGGACACTACACTCTCAGAAAAGATCTGCCCAGTTCCCACATAATGGTTGTCTACTATCAAGGGGAAGGTCAATAAGGATTTATATCCTGAAACATTCCCCTCATTCTTGAGGTCTGCACTGCACAGGTACACTGCCTTAGATACATTCCTCACTTGCTGAAACTTCCAGTAAAAGACAGAACATGGATCTGTCCTGGAAGTGTAATTCTTAATTCTTACACATATGTGAAAATCTCTAAGTTGCAAATGTTTCTTTCTCTCTTCTCCCAACAACATCATTTCTTTTATTATTATTATTATTGTTATTATCTATTGTGTCAAGAACACAACTTGAGATCTACCTTCTTAAAAAATTTTTAAGTGCATAATACAGTATTGCTAAGTATAGTCACAATAATGTACAATAGATCTCTAGAATATGCTCATCTTATGTAATGGAAACTTTATACCTGTCGAACAGCAACTTACCATTTCTTCCTCTCTCCAGTCCCTGGCAACCACCACACATTCTCTCTGTTTGAGTTTGACTATTTAAGACCACTCACATAAGTGGAATAATTTAGTATCGGTCTTTCTGTGACTGGTGTATCTAAGCACAACATCCTCCAGGTTCATTCATGTAGTCACATATGACAGGATTCAAGGACATTTCTTTAGCAATTTGATGACCAAATCATTGCTCTGAGTATCTAAGTAGCTCTACTCCACAGAAACAGATGCTGTAACACTCAACTTAGTCACTGAAGGCTGGCAACACATTCACTGCATATTTGTACTCAAATCATTAGAAATGTGTTGGTCTTTTAATTCAGCAGTTCTGAAAGGGAAATACAGACTCTATCTATGACTATGGTTCTGAAGAGTTCACTGCCACTTTCTTCTTGGCAACTGGGAAAGACAATATCTGAATCACCGATTGTACTAAGCAGCGTAGATAAATAAGGAAATCTGATCTCAGGGCTGGTCCCTTGATCTTAGTGTCCTCATTTAAAGATTTACTCAATGGAATCCTAAATCCCTCTGTCTCAAATTAAAATAGAAGAGATTCCCAGTGCCAGCAAGTTGTGCAGGTTTCAGTGCAGGTGTAAGTTTACTCATCCTGCTTAGAGAGAGTTGTATGGGCCATCCCTTTTCTACACAAGGCTACAACTCAACTCCATTTTCCTTCAACCACTGAATCTTTTCAACTCCAACCCCCTTGCTTTCTAATTCCAGATGTCTTTCTTGAGGAACAAGCAGAGAGGCCATGACTGACTCCTTAGAACCATTTCAGTCACTGGTGGATACTACACCCTCAGCAAAGATCTGCCTGGTTCCCAAATAATGGTTGTCTATTATCAAGGGGAAGGTCAACTAGGGATTTATATCCTGAATAATTCCTTTCTTTAGTCAGAACAAAAATTTTAGAACTGAAGGGGCTTTAATGATTACCTTGCCCAGTGGAACCATTCATCTTTCTTATATATGTATGTACATATTTATTTGTTTATTGGTGGCATGCAGAAGTCCCGCATGCATTTTGGTTATTTCATCATTTAAAAATATATATAATCAAGAAGAAACAATTTTTGTAGTACATTTTTTAATGTCATTAGATCAGTTTCTTATTATCTGGTATACACTGAATAATCAGAAGACAATATTGAGAATATTATATTTTTCACCACCAAACATTAGCTGCCTGATTTATTAAGTAGAAAGGCTAATGCTTCTTCTTTGTATCTCCAAGGAAACAGACAGCCCTCTAAAACTACCTCCCAGGGCTAGCAACTACACGTTCAGTATTATATGACCAGAGTACATGCACACATAATACATTCAAAGATTAAGCCAATAATTCTAGGTTCATACAATTATTTGACACTTATGTAGTACTTCTAAAAATGTAATTCCAACCTTTATGCTTATGACACTCTTTGGAATAAATTTTACAGTAGAACACTTGGAGAGATGAGTTCAAAGATTTAAAACAACACCATCAGCAGCAATAACTGCTGCCCTGTGGCACTGGGTCACAATATCTATTAAAACACACAAGGGTATCAAGTTATTCTCTAGCTCACCCTTTAGGACTGGGTCACTGGGAAGCACTATTTTGTTCTGCAACTTCACTGTTATATATTCATGAAATAAACATATACAACCTTTCTTTGATCCTACCTGGAATCATATGATACTCTTCTCTTCTTACTTGCAAATCATACCCTCATCCTACACTTTATTTACCTACAGCACTAGCAAATCTATCTGACTGTATTTGCTAAAACTATGTATATTGCAGCAAAATACAAATACAGTTGCAGCAAAAACAAATTCGACATAAAACAAGCAGCCTACAGATGAAAGATTTGCACAACTACTGCTGTAAGACACAATGTAGTATAATAGTGCCATATTATATAGAAACCACACGTTTGAATACTAATGTAAGTGTAAGTTCTAAAAAACTGTGTAAAGAATTGAAGATAGTCATCAACATTTGAACTAGGTCTCTTCCTCTGCTCAACATGTAAGATGCATCTCATGTTTCCTTCCAGTCTGCACCTTTCCTCTAATTATATGTATGGATTTTTGCTTTCTGTTCCTAAAACCATTTCACTTACCCTAGACCTCTAGGCAACACAAAAAAATTGCTATTCATTTCTGAATCGTGCACAGGTCCTGTGCTGTGGATCAGAATCTAGTTCATGATTAATGCCATGGATTACCGATGCATCCACATAATATTTCCCCCACCCCTCCCCAGAAGTTCTTGTTTATCCAGTTTGCAAGCCATTTATACTTACTAACACATTCTTTAAAAGATTAAGTTTCCATTTGTCACCTTTGTGCTCTGGAGTCTTTAGTTACTCAAAAACTGTTGTTGAATTCATAATAAGTACAGTAAGTCAGTGGCTCTCAGGTTTTCTGCCCTGGATGCTTGACGGCCAGCATTCTCATGAGGGACATGAGAAAATGGGACTATTCACAATCCCCTGCCCATTAACTTTCTTGCCAAACCATGAAAGGGCAAGATGGTAAAAAACTGCTGCAGTGAAGCTGGGCTCGGTGGCTCAGCCTGTAATCCCGTGCTTTGGGAGGTTGAGGTGAGTGGATTGCCTGAGCCCACGGGTTCGAGACCCGCCTGGGCAACTTG
>NW_007249242.1:101903-115906 GCF_000164805.1 Carlito syrichta
GGGAGCAACCACTGCACTCCAGTCTGGGTGACAGAGTGAGACTCCAACTCAAAAAACAAAACAAAATTTAAAAAAACTGCTGCAGTGACACTGATACATCTCATGGTTACTTCTAGAGACCTTCAAATTTGGAGATGTTTACAAGGGTATATATATAAGCTTCTCTGAAATCACATTTCCATCAAAAATCACCTGCTCCAGAAAAACAGTATGATTGTCCTCAAAGAATTAAACACAGAATTACCATATGATTCATCTCTTGGGTATATGCTCAAAAGAATTTAAAGCAGGGATTCAAACATATTTGTATAACTTATTCACAGCAGCATTATTCACAATAGCCAAAATGGTGAAAACAACTCAAATGTCTATTGATGGATGAATAGGTAAACAAAATCTGGAGAATACAAACAAGGAAATATTATTCAGCCTTAAAAATGAAACTCCGACACATGCTACAACATAGATGAAACTTGAAGATATTATGCTAGGTGAAATAAGCCAGACTCAAAAGGACAAATATTGTATAATTCTACTCATAGAAGGTACATAGAACAGATTCGTAGAGGCAGAAAGTAAAATGGTGGTTGTCAAGGAGTGAGGAAGGAAAAATGGGAGTTATTGTTAATAGGCACAAAGATTCTGTTTGGGAAGATGGAAATGCTGGAAAATGAACGGTGGTGATGGTTATATAATATTTTGAATGTACGTCATGCCACTACCACTGATCTGTACACTTAAAAATGGTTAAAATTGTAAATTTTGTTATGAATATTTTACCACAATAAAAAATAAATCTCCTGCTATAGAGTCTCTTTTCAAACCAAAAATTAAGTTAAAAATCAGCATTAGCTAAAGTCTTCTCACTTCTGGTCACTTCCATGCTGAAAAGTTTTCATTATTTAATATTAAAAAAAAAAACAACAACCCAGAAGTGATAAGTAGAGAACAAAAAAAACTTTTTGAGATGTGCTGGACACAGCTAGGCATTTCCACTCATTCATGAGCCTCCCCAGATTCTCAATGCCCAAGATTCAAAAGAATGCCAGGGCAAAATGACAAATTCCAGTCCTCCTTGACCTTTTTCAGTCAGTAGGAAACAGATGAAACCTAATGGAAAAATCCTAGAACTTCAAGGGTCTTAAACACTACCTTAATACATATATCTGTCTCAGAATGACAGCCTTAAATCAGGGTTGAATTATGTTCGTCATACTCTAAGAAGGCTAAGGCAAGGAAAGGGGAAATTGAAACATATTTTAGAAAGTCTTTTAAAAATCTAAAATGGATAACAATTGCAGCATTTTAGGGGGAGGTTTTAGTTATCTGAAAACTACTGAAATGCACCACAGTATTTCTGAGTAATGTTGGAATGCTTTTTACAAATGCATAGCACTTTGTAAAGGGATTACTTTATAAGTATATTGGGGCAAAAATTCTACACATTCTTAACTGTTTTTATTTACTTTATTATTATTAGAGACATGTAGGGATATTTTTTATTATATTATAGATATAAAGATAATTTACCTTTTAAATTTTTCAAGTGAGTTCTGCAATTAATTTATCATACAAATTCTTATTACAGATGATTATATTTTAATGTTCAGAAAGATAAAAGAATATTTTACTGTTATATTTGAAATCATAAAAATATTACAAACTTGTTTATAAACATCTGGAAGATCAAGTAATAAAGAGCTAAAATGGATAATCCTCTCATGAAGCATTCAATGTTCTTTGATGCTTAAAATGTCTACCCTGTTCATAAGGCTCAAATTAAGTTAAACAAGTTCAGCTGGCACACAAACATTCATTCAAGAAACATATAAACTGAATGTCACTATGTGTTAGCACCAGAGCCATAATGATGCATAAACCAGACATGGTTACTCGTCATGAAATTTTTTATAGATTATTTTCAGATAATAAGAAAGTTAGGCACTAATAAAGTAAAGGCTTTTAAATTTGGATTGAATTAATTCAGATATCCCACCAATTCATGTATGCATAATTCTTTTTGATAACTTTTTAAATTACATTCAAGGTCAGAGTTAGTAATAAGTTCAAAACATGAGTTCAATGTTCACATTGTTAAATTATCAGTTCCCATCTTACTTGACATATAAGTACATCTGTCAAAGATGACTCCTCCCATCTCCCTGATGCCCTTTCCTCCCTAGATTTCAGGACACCACACTCTCTTAGTTTTCCTCCCCTTCACTGGTTGCTCCTTCTAAGTTTTCTTTGCTGGTTCCTAACCATCCCCTGAACTCTCAATGCTGTTCATCTTTGGTCCTCTTCTCTGCCCAATTTACACTGTCACACATAGTAGAACAAAGATATCCAGTGTCAAGTTTTTAAATCCATTTATATGCTGAAAACTTCCAAATGTATTCTTCCATTCTATACCTCTCTCCCAAACACCAAACTCAAATATGTAACTGCTTACTCAGCATCTCTATTTCAAAATCAACATATACATTGCCAATCGAAGGGCAACCCTTCACTCCCACCCAATTTTGTGCTGTGGTCTTCAATTATATCATTAAATCTCAATTGGTCAGCCTTTCATTTGTTCAGTTGATTCTATCCTTCCAGCTGATTCTAAAAACACTGGAATCATTTTTGACTCCTTTATTTCTTTCACAAAATCCATCTGTCTATAAGGAAATTCTGTTGTCATTACTTAAAAAATATATCCAGAATCTTACCACCGCTCACCATTTGCAATACCCACACCATGGTTTGACAAACCATCACTGCTCACCTGGATTGATGCAGTAGCTTAGGTTCCAAAGCAGCCAGAATGGTCTTTTTAAGCCAAAACATAACTTCTCTACTCAGCAATGGATCTACTCATCCTGCAATGGATTCTCATTTTACTCCAAGTAAATCAAAAATCCTCACAATGGCTTTTGAGGACCTGCATGATCTACACTTTCTCCTCATATCTCTGACCTTGCACCTACTTCCCTTTCCCTTGCTCAGACAAAAATGATCTCCTTGCTCCTCCTCAAACATGCTTGGCCTCATGCTTTTAAACTGACTGTCTCCTCTACTCAGATGCATTTCTCCACATTACCAGCATGGTTAAATCCTTCAGCTCCTTTAGGTCTTTTTTAAAAATTCATGACCTTCCCTCCAGTGTATTTAAAATTAAAATCTCAGTCTGTAATCCCAGACTTTGCGAGGCTAAGGCGAGTGGATTGCCTGAGCCCGTGGGTTCAAGACCCGCCCAGGCAACTTGGCGAGACCTCATCTCTACAATAAATAAAAAATTATCCGGGCGTGGTAGCGCACGCCTGTAGTTCCAGTTACTTGGAAGGCTGAGGTGGATGGGTCGCTGGAGTCCAGTGGGTTGAAGCTATGGTGGCCAGAAGCATGCCACTGCCCTCCAATCTGGGCGATGGAGTGGGACTCCGACTCAAAAAAAAAAAAAAGTTAAAATCTGCCTCTGGCACTTCCAACCCTTCTTGCACTACTTTTTGCTTTGCATCAGAACACTGAAGACCCTCTAACAAAGCATATCACTGACGTACTTATGTTTCTTATTTGTTCTCCTTCTCCCAGTTAGAAATGTAAGGCCCAAGAGCTGTCAATAGATGTTTTTTGAATGAGTAAATTAAAACGGTGTCCAACAAATTATGGGCGGTTAAAATGGATTGAATCCTTTGATTCTGTAATTATTTGTTAAAGGGCGAGTTTATGGGCTCCTACAGTGAATCACTATCCCTGACTCCCCAACTGACATACAGTTTTCAGTTCTATCTTAGTTTTCAGTATGTACTAGTCCTGGAATAAGCTGCATTTCATTAAAAATATGCTATAAATAAAAGCCTTAAGTCAAACCAGTGTCTGTATCTTTTTGGATTAACTGACCTCTCTGGAGGTGCCCTGGATAACCAATGGTCATAGTTAAGTACATAAATCCCTGTCTTTTTTCCTAAAACATGTCACATGAAGTTGCTCACTAGTAGTAAACTTTATAACAAACTAGCTCCTGCAATTTGGAGCAGGCTTATGACTGTCAGTTTGAGATTCATAATTGAAATCTTTTTCATGCCCTGTAAATGGCATCAGGTGTCTCTCGTGTAAATGGTTCAGGCTTAGCAGTTCTGCAATGGGCTGCCCTTCCCATTAAAGTCCTTCCTAAATGAATTATATATACAGTACAGACACTATTTTAAATCACAGCATCCCTCACATCCCTGCAAATCTGGTGAAAAGTCATACTTCAGATCCAGCTACCTATCTCTGAGATGATCCACAGGCCTCCAAAGGGATCAGGGACACAATCCAGTCTGGATTTTAAGCCATCTTATTCCAAATGTACCCTTCAAACATGTTGAAAATCCCTCTTTTACATAATGAAATAAATACAGAGACAGGATTTAATTTTATTTGTACACAAGAAAATAGATAACCATGACAATGCATTCTGGTTTTCCAAGTTTCACTGAATTATAATCAAATAAATTTATAACATTCTTGGGACTACATGAACTTTTTTATAAGGATTATATCCTTCATAAAATGATCATAGTGATTGGCAACTACTTTGCTACTATTTTGCTCTTTGGATATTTGATTTTAAAAGACTTAAAGAAAAAGGATTTTGTTTATTGTCTAATGCATATTTTATTGATGGACTCCTCAAAACCATTCTGCTCCTCTCAGGTGGCAATTTAAGCGAATAAATTCAACAAGGTCAAATTAATTTTAGTATGGCAGGAATGCTCAGTCGCACACTTCACATGAGGGGAAATTTCAGGATGCCATAGAGAAACACTAGTAAAGAAACAAAACCCTGTCATCTATAAAAGCACTTTTTCATTTGCATTTTAAAAATGTAATCAACAACATATTTAAAATGAACTCCCGCGCATGCCAGGTAATTCCGGCTACTCAGAAGGCTGAGGCGGAAGGCTCACCAGAACCCAGTGGGTCGAGGCTGCGAGCAGCCACTGCACTCCAGTCTGGGCGACAGAGTGAGACTCCAACTCAAAAAAAAAAAAAAAAAAAAAAAAAAAATGAACTCCCATCAAGTACGTATTTTACAGTGAAGTGCTAAGATGATAAATGCAACATATATTTTTCCTCAAGAGTATCTCCAAATAAAGATGAATTTTATAATACTTCAGGCACTAATATTTATAACTGAATTTAAAAGTCATATTCAGATGAAAAGTCAAATTAGGAAAAATGTTTACATAAATGTTACAAAGTGTGATATCATTCTGAAAGAAAAATTCTTAAGCAATCATAGCTGGTTTCTTTCTTTTTTAAAAAATTGAGATAGGGTCTCACTCTGTTTACACAGCAGGCTGGAGTGCAGTGGCAGGATCCAGGCTCACCGCAGCCTTGACCTCCTGGGCTCAAGTGATCCTTCCACCTCAGCCTCCCAAGTCGCTAGGACTACAGGTATGTGTTACCATGCCAGGCTAATTTTTAAAATTTTTTTGTAAGCCGGGCTCGGTGGCTCACCCTGTAATCCTGCGCCTTTGGGAGACTGAGGTGAGTAGATTGCCTGAGTCCGGGGGTTCGAGACCCGCCTGGGCAACTTGGCAAGACTTCATCTCTACAATAAATCAAAAAATTAGCTGGGCATGGTAGCATGCGCCTGTAGTTCCAGCTACTCGGAAGGCTGAGGCGGAAGGATCGCCGGAGCCCAGCAGGTTGAGGTTGCGGTGGCTGGGAGCGTGCCACTGCACTCCCGCCTGGGTGATAGAGTGAGACTCCAACTCAAAAAAAAAAAAATTTTTTTTTGTAAAGACGCAGTCTTACTATGTTGCCCAGGCTGGTCTTGAACATCTGGGCTTAAGCAATCCTCCAGCCTCAGTCTCCCAAAATGCTGAGAATACAGATGTGAGTCAACATGCCTGGTCCATAAGTGAGTTCTTCATGACTATTATATGCTTCTTAAGAAACCAGGGCATTGGTCAGGCTCGGTGGCTCAGCCTGTAATCCCAGCACTTTGGGAGGCCAAGGCAAGTGGACTGCCTGAGCCCTCAGGTTCAAGACTGGCTCAGACAACTTGGTGAGATCTCATCTCTAAAATAAATCAAAAATTAGCCGGGCACAGGAGCGCACAGCTGTAGTTTCGGCTACTTGGAAGACTGAGGCGGAAGGATCGCCAGAGCCCAGCAGGTCGAAGCTGGGGTGGCCATGAGTGTGCCACTGCACTCCAACCTGGATGACAGAGTAAGACTCCAGCTCAAAATAAAGAAAGAAAAAAAACTAGGGCATCTTCCTCCTCTCCAGGCCCTGTACTACTGTACCCTGCTCTGTTAATTTTATCCTTCCCATTTTTGGCATTTGACTGAGATAATAATCAAGATTTTATTTTTAATATTCCCTTAAAGGAATTGGAAAATTTTTTCAACAGTTTTCTAAGACTATTAAAAACTTCATTAAATTATGTTATGCTTTTACTATTAATTCTTTGTAGTATTTCTAAATGGTAACATGTAATAACAGAATTCCATATAACATTAAAACTGTCTAATAATCTCTGGAATATTGCTTTCCCAGCAGACAGCACTGCATCTATGCCATGTTCTAATCTGTCATTTTGCAAGTAGACAAGATAGTATTTCTCATCACAAACAGTGCTGAAATCTCAAGAGACCCATGAATTCACCACTTCCTAGAGTAGAGAAGGCTAGGTGATGTGATACAATTGTCAAAACACATGAAATCAGCAGTATAAATTTTAAAATGTAGTATGGTTCTATTTTTCTGAGAAGGAAAATCACAAATTTTTCATGAAGATGAAAAATAAAAGCAAACGAAACAAAAAAATCAATGAGGGCCAGCTCACTGATAACTTTTCACCTCTCTGGATACTAATCTCTGGAATCTATTTGTTTTGTTTTCCTGGCACCACTTCTCATCATGGAAGCCAAAAAGATCAAATACCTGTGCTTGCTGAGCCCCACCATCTGGGATGTGGGCGCAGCAACCTCAGTTCTGCTGGCTGGATATAGCCCAGGCCTGTGGCACTGGCTCCACTGTCACAAAGTTGTGGGCAGCAGTGATGACTCTGGTGCTCTGTGGTGACCTGGTACCAAGGCAGCAGCTCCTCCCAAAGGCCGCTCCTTGGTGGTAATGTCAGCTCCACATCATCTACTTTGTTTTGGTTTCTGTCCAGTTTCTAAGCTAGGTTTTCCAGTCTTCCTGTAGATTCAGTGAATTGCATTCAAGGAGTTCCCTGTTCAGTTTCACCCACCAAGTCACAGCCCCTGAGCTGGGAGCAGAGTAAAAGTGGCTCAAGCATGGGGTAAGAAGGGAGAGAGCTAAAACAACCTCCTAGTTTCTGGCAGGGCAAACACTGCTAGTCATAGTCTTACTTTGTTTATATGTGGTAAGATTTATAATGTGATTTTAAAGTCATTACTCCTTACGTGCTCCCCGAAAGCTCTTTTTACCTGCTTTACTGATTATCCTTTTACGTCGGTCCAGTAGCCAATTCACAGGTTCCTAGGAACAAGACTTTTCATTTTCTGTTTCTGCTTTCCTACCCCTCTGCTGTGGAAGTGGCCTTCTAGAAGGTAACAACCCCTCTCAAGTTCATGTTTGTCAGAAATTTGGTTGTTGTTTTTTTTTTTCCCCAGAGGCAATTATTTTCTTGGCTATTAGGAAAAGATCTTTTTTAAAATTCTCCTGTGAATCATTTATGTGGGGGGAATGCCTGGTATATAAGAAGAGTTCAATAAATGCTTTTGAAGGACCCCTACTCAAACTCTTCAGAGGCTGACCTCTTCCTAAATTCCTAGAAACACACCTTCTCTGTAGACAATTCATTATTATCTTGATTTAAGAAGCCATTCCTTTGGCTTCTGTTTAATTACTGGAAACACTGTTGCAAGTATTCAATTTAATGTCACAGATGATATTTCCAGTAAGCATTTGAAAGTAAACTTTTCCACAACAAACCTTAGTTTAAATTGAGTTTTGAGTCCTAGATCCTATTCTCCCACTTAGTTGCGTTATACAATTGTATGATCTCATACCGAATTAGGTTAAGTGAGAGAATAACAATGAGATTAATTTCTTCAACATTTACTGAGCATCTCCACCTGCTAAGACTGCTAATTGCTTTACATATGTTATCTCTAATAGGGCTTAATAGCAAACAGTAATGCTGCATTGTCCAGTACATCAAAAGAAAAAAAAGTCTCTGACACACTAAATGGAACCAAGAAAGCATTAATTCTTCTTTTCTCTTACTCCCTGCACCATGCCCCCACCAGCCATTTAAAGTCAGATGGTAGCACAGATCAAGAGTTTGGAACATCATATTTTATACAACTGAATTTTGTATTTGAAGAAATGTTGAGTTTTATCCTTCTGTTCACACAATTTCAAATCTTCAACAAGAAACAAATTCTAATATGATTTGGGTATTAAATATTTTGCATGCATCAGTTCCCTATGAATGTGCTGTATACTCCATTTCCAACTATTTTAATACTTACAGATAATAACATCTATATTCCCAAGATAATCTGTCTGTTCTTTTAAATAAAGGTTTTAATGTCCTACAAAATTTAAGTGATAGTTTACCAATAACAAGAATACATTTCTTTTTCTGTGTAGCTCAAATTCACTTCATGGTGGAAGGCAAATTAGAGCCCTCTCAGTCTCTATCCTAACTCTATCCTTGAGCTTGCAGTGGACTTAAATTAATGGTAGATCATAACATAACAGAATCCATGTATGAGGTTTTATCTCTTTTATTCTTAAGGATGTTTGTTTGTTTAAAAAAAGGAAAACATGACTGTATTATCTCTCAAACTGATCCCTAACTATGTGGACTAATTTTTAAAATTATTAAACAGCTTTGATAATATAAGAGGCTGCAACCATTGCTAAGGGATGTTTATTAATAAAGACTGCAAAACCTGTAAGTAAAATCTCAGTATTCTAATTGTCTAATTTCTAACATACTCCAAAGGTCAGAAAACTATTGCTCAAGGGCCAAGTCTGGCCTGCCAATCATTTTTGTTCAAGTTTTACTGGAACACAGTCATGCCCAGGTGTTAAAATATTTCCTATGGCAGCTGTCTACTACAATGGCAAGTAGTAGGAACATACATCATATGGCCTGCAAAGCCAAAAATATCTATCTATCCCAGACCATAAACCTTCTAAAACTCTGAAGTCATTGTGTAAAGCCTGCTGATTTATTTTCAGAGTTCTCTTAATTCTTATTAAACAACAACAACAAAGTTAAAAAGACTTGCTGGCTGGGCACAGCGGCTCAAGCCTGTAATCCCAGCACTTTTGAGGCCAAGGCGAGAGAATTGTCTGAGCCCAGGGGTTCAAGACCAGCCTGGCCAACTTGGTGAGACCTCGTCTCTTCAATATATTAAAAAATTAGCCAGGCATGATAAGCACTGCCTGTAGTTTCAGCTACTTGGAAGGCTAAGGCGGAAGGATCGCCTGAGCTCAGCAGGTCGATGCTGGGACGGCCGTGAACGTGTACTGCACTCCAGCCTGGGCGAAAAAAAAAGAAAGAAAAAAAAAAGACTTGCTAAACAACTCTTTGGGCTAGGGAGATTTGGTGAGGGGTTTCATGGGAAATGAATATATCTCAACATTTGCACCATAGCAGCTAAAGTCATAGGTGACACCTCCACTAGGTAATTTGGAGAAAGGACATAGAATTTATGGCAATAATTGAACATTTAACTCTTTCATCTAAAAATGTAGAAGGGGTTGGCCTAGATAACCTCTAAGCTTTTCAATCTTCATGACTGTTTAACACAACTCGAGTAAAACCATAAGCAAGCTCAGAACCATGAGTGTACAATATAGTAATAAATGTCTCATAGCACCTGCCTAAGGTGAGAGCATGGAAGTAATACATTTTAGAAAAATGGAAACTGAAATGGTTAAACAAGGGTATGTGGAAGTTTCTTGTACTATTCTCAAAACTTTTCAGTAAATTTGAAATTATAGCAGGCACAGTAGCTCACACCTATAATTCCGGCACTTTGAGAGGCTGAGGCTGGAGGATCACTTGAAGTCATGAGTTTGAGACAAGCTTTGGCAACATAGTGAGACCCCATTTCTACAAAAAATTTAAGAAAAAAAAAAAGAATTTTTTTGGCCAGGTGCAATGGCTCATGCCTGTAATCCTAGTACTTTGGGAGGCTGCAACAGGAAGGCTGCTTGAGTCAAGGAGTTCAAGACAAACCTAGGCAACAAAGCAAGACCTTGTCTCTTAAAAAAATAAAACAAACTATAACAAAATAAAATGGTATAAAAATAGTTCAAACAATTTTAAATGCTAGCATTTAAAAGGGAAAACTTCAGTGTCTTTCTTTGATTAGCAAAGTTAACACAACAGCCATAAGTCTTTAAAACATACATAAACCATGTCCGGTACATCCACTGAATCAAGCATGCCTGAGGATGCAGACTACCATTGCTCTCTCTAATTCTGCCTCCTAAAGTGGCATCTTGTTTACACATTTTTACCCTTTGGATTTATCTTACTTTACAGAAAACAAGCTAGCTAGTAATGAAAGGGATCAAAGATAGGTAAAATACAAAGGAAGCTGGCGTGGGGAGAGAGGTAGGAGGATGAGGGAAGAAGAGGGAAAGAAAAGGATGGAGGTTGAGAAATATGAATAAAAGAGCCTAGTTGATCAACAAACTAGATAAATACGTTCCAAATGATTACAAGTATAACAGTCCTTTATGATCTTATCTTTGGCAGAATAGGAAGCCAACTTAACTGAAACATTTGACTCTCATATAATATATGTACATCCCATATGCTTTATACATACACATAGCTCAAAAAGAGATGAAAGTATTTTATTTTTATAAAATACAAACACTAAGCAAAAATTATGCTAACTGAAATAGTGCCTAGAGAGTCACATACATCCACATTGTTAAATATAGAAACTAACTGTAATGAGAATCATTATCTCCAGTTTCCAAGGATACCAGGATAAGCACTACTCCTAAATTGCAGTTCATTCAGCAAAGGGCACAGAATAATTTATACTCAGGGTCATCCCTGGCTGACAGCAGATGGGGAAGGAGGACCAGGGTAAATCATCCTGTTTGTTCTATGCTGCTTGGTGCCTACTCGAGTTCCCAGACTCCGACTCCCACCCTCTGGTCCCAACCTTGGCCAGTGTTTTATGGGAGCAATGTGGAAAATCTGCTTATACATTGCAACTCCAAGAGAAAAGGAATCCACAAAAGGCAGGGCAATCTGAGATGTGATTAATGCTGGGGGTGGGTTGGAGGTTGGAATTCCCATTTGCTTTGTCTGTGAAAAGGAGCAGAGGCTGGTTCTGTGTGTCAGTCACACTAGCCACCATCTTTCCAGTACCTATAAAGAAACTGTACAAGCCGGGCTTGGTGGCTCAGCCTGTAATCCCGTGCTTTGGGAGGCCGAGGTGAGTGGATTGCCTGCGCCCATGGGTACGAGACCCGCCTGGGCAACTTGGCAAGACCTCATCTCTACAATAAATCAAAAAATTAGCCAGGCGTGTTAGCATGCGCCTGTAGCTCCAGCTACTTGGAAGGCTGAGGCGGAAGGATCGCCGGAGCCCAGCAGGTCGAGGCTGCGGTGGCCGGGAGCAGCCACTGCACTCCAGTCTGGGCGACAGAGTGAGATTCCAACTCAAAAAAACAAAAGAAACTGTACAGTTAATTTCAGCTTACCACTCAATGCTATTCAAGGCTTTTCTGGAGCTTGCCACTCAAACTGCCACAGTCTCTACAATCAAACTCATCTTCTACTTGTTTTGCCTTCTAGACTCTGGGATCTAGACCTTTCATAAAGATTACTTTTGGCTTCCACAGCAATAAAACATAAACTCTACTTTCTGACAATCTAGGAGATATTGCCTCTGAATCATTCATTTGTTTATTCAAGACCATTTATTGATCGCTTTCAATATCACAGGCATTGTGCCAGGCCAGACAAGCAGTGACAAGAAGTGACAGGAGACTTCACTTAGGATCACCAGGTAAAGTATCAGTAACAGACCATGTCCCTTAGGCAGTTTAAGAAGCATTTGGCCGGACTCGGTGGCTCAGCCTGTAATCCCAGCACTTTGGGAGGCTAAAACTAGTGGATCATCCGAGCCCATGGGTTCAAGACCAGCCTAGGCAACTTGGCAAAACCTTGTCTCTACAATAAATTTTTTTAAAAAATTAGCAGGGCATGGTAGTGTGCGCCTGTAGTTCCAGCTACTTGGAAGGCTGAGGCAGAAGGGTCGCTGGAGACCAGCAGGTCAATGCTGTGGTGGCTGTGAGTGTGCCACTGCACTTCAGCCTAGGTGACAGAGTGGGACTCCAACTCAAAAAAAATTTTTTTTAATTAAAAATAAATAAAAATAAAAAGAGGCATTCTCTCATAGTCAAATTGTCACTAAGATAGTGATGTGGATTTTATGAATACTTTAGATTTGTCTTAAACTTACAGAAAGTACATATAAAAATACGATTCAGACATATTAGCAATTTTCCATTTCCTTCCCCATCACCTGTTTACCCAATACAGTAAGACCTCCCAGGTGGCACCTCAGCTAGGAGCAGAGAGATGCTTGTAAAGAGAAAAAAAGCTCTCTCTGCCTTCAAAGGCTTCCTCCTGATGGACATGAGACACAATACCAGGCTAAGCTTCTTAACTTAATGTGATAATACAGAAGAATAAGCTGCCTATTTTGATAATGAAGGCCTTCTAGGACTTTCTTCCTCTGTACCAGTTACATTAATTGATACTGTTCACTGTTTTTAAGAAGGCAAAGGAATGAAATATAACAAAGGTTCTACCAGTTATGTAACATATACAGCATATTTCAACAGGGCAGGCTATTTTGATATTAACAGTTAATACAAAATTTACATATTTCTTCCTCTACATTTTAGATAACTTGAATATCACATTTCTAGATGCAGTGTCACATGGAAATCAATGCCAGTAAAGTCCAACCTTTTTTATTTTATTTATTTTTTAGCAACAGGCTGAGTGTTTTGGGACCATAAGATTGTGAATCCAGTAAGCAAAGTAATAATACCAAAATTTAAAACTATCAACACTATGTGAAATAGGAAGTTAGTTTCAATTCTCTTAAGAGTTATGTCAGTAATTATTTTAGTGTGTTATTCTATTTCTCCAACGGGGCAACATTTTGAGGTAAGATGGCTTCAGACAAGATTTTATGTCTGAATCATGAAGCTTTGAAAATGCTTGAGTTATGGAGATTCAACTAAATAGGCCGCTATTTAATTTTTTTCCTTGCCCCACCCAAGGCTAGTGCTTGCTAGGGCAAAAACACGGACACTTGGCTAGGCGGAACACCAAACACAGAAAGCATTCACAAGTCACTGGCAGAAAGGTCATCATCTGTTTTCACATTTTTTTCTGATAAACCAGATCAGCTTTCACAAAACCTCTGAAGGTAGAAGCCAGCTTACATTAAGCTACATAATTATATTCTCTATTTATACATAATCAACTTTAAAAAACAAAACAAAACAAAAAAAACTTCAGCCCTGAAAGCACCCTACCCACCAATTCAGGAGCCGAGAACTTGGACTTGAGCCACTTGGCTCCTTGGATGTTAAAACCTCGGATCACTTCTTCTTTTTCTTTCTTTCTTTTTCTCTCTAGTATTCAAGCATCTAGATTCTGGTCTTGTGTGTTGCACAGGTCTTCGAAAAGACTTTCTGGTGGCTCACCCTCCTCCACCCCTCTTGAAACAGAGAGTGTCCAACTGGCAATCCTCAAATCATAAAGCCAGCAAAAAACAGAAAAACGCCCATGAACGCCGTCTCAAATTTTTAACAACTGGATTCACGACAACCAGGAAGAGATCCAGCCCTCCCGCCCGAGGCCGAGGCTGGCACCCGCGCGCAGGGCTGGCGCAGCTCGGATCGCGGCCCCGCTCTGAGCCCTCCAGCCTCACCTCTCCGTGGAGGCCGAGGGCAGCGGAGACCTCGGCCGTCCCGGGTGCCGTCCTGCC